>NW_026894620.1:0-102386 GCF_032452875.1 Bos javanicus | reverse complement strand
GTAATTGATCATGCACTGATCACGTGGCTGATCATGCACTGATCACGTGGCTGATCATGCACTGATCACGTGACTGATCATGCACTGATCACGTGGCTATCTATGCACTGCATGCACTGATCATGCGAGCTACCATGTACTGATCATGCACTGCATCAGATCATGTGGCTGATCATGCACTGATCACGTGCTGATCATGCACTGATCACGTGGCTGATCATGCACTGATCACGTGGCTATCATGCACTGATCACTGGTCATACACTGATCATGCACTGATCACGTGACTGATCATGCACTGATGATGTAATTGATCATGCACTGATCACGTGGCTATCATGCACTGATCACGGCTGATCATACACTGATCACGATCACGTGGCTGGTCATGCACTGATTACATGACTGATCATGCACTGATCACGTGACTGATCATGCACTGATCACGCTATCATGCACTACTCACGTGGCTGATCATGCAATGATCATGTAGCTACCATGTACTGGTCACGTGACTGATCATACACCCATCAGGTGACTGATCATGCACTGATCACGTGGCTATCATGCACTGATCACGTGGCTGATCATGCACTGATCACGCCTGATCATGCACTGATCACGTGATCATCATGAACTGCGTAGCAATCATGCACTGATCACGTGGATGATCATGCACTGATCATCATCATGACTGATCATGCACTGATCACGTGTCTGATCATGCACTGATACCATGACTGAGCATGGACTGATCACATGACTATCATGCAGTGATCACGTGACTTAATGGCGCTGATCATGTGACTGATCATGCGCTGATCATGTTTGCTATCATACACTGATCATGTGCCTCTGGAGGCAATAAACAAAGAGCTGAGTAGGCATGAATCAAACAGTCAGCAGGCAATAATCATGGAACTCAGCTGTGAGGAATCATGCTGCTCAGCTGGCAATAATCAAGCAGCTGAGCAGGCAGGAATTACACAGCACAGCTGGCAATTGTCAACAGATGACAGGCAGGAATCATGCAGCTCAGCTGGCAATTGTCAAGCAGATGAGCAGACAGTAATCACGCAGCTCAGCAGGCCCTGATCACGTGACTGAGCATGCACTGTTCACGTGGCTGATCATACACTGATCACGTGATTGATCATGCACTGATCACGTGGATATCATGCACTGATCACGTGGCTGATCATACACTGATCACGTGTCTGACCATGCACTGATCACGTGGCTGATCATGCACTGATCACGTGGCTGATCATGCACTGATCACGTGGCTGATCATGCACTGATCACGTGGCTATCATGCACTGATCACGTGACTGATCATGCACTGATCACGTGACATCATGCACTGATCACGTGGCTTATCATGCACGTGATACACATGTGCTGATCATCACACACTGATCATGCAGTGGAGGCAATAATCATGAACAGCTGATCACAGTGGCAATAATCATGGCAGCTCTGAAATCACTGCTGGCTGGAAATAATCAAGTAGATGAGCAGGCTGCATTGTCACAGGTGGCAATTGTCAAGGAGATGACAGGCACGTGCAGCAGCTGATCACGTGCAGACTGATCACGCATGCACTGATCACGTGACTGATCATGCACTATCACGTGACTGATCATGCACTGATCACGTGGCTATCATGCACTATCATCACGTGGCTGATCATGCACTGATCACGAATTGTCATGCACTGATCACGTGGCTATCATGCACTGATCACGTGACTGATCATGCACTGATCACGTGCACTGATCATGCACTGATCACGTGGCTGATCATGCACTGATCACGTGACTGATCATGCACTGATCACGGGCTATCATCATGCACTGATCATGCATGATCACTGCTGATCATGCACTGATCACGTGGATGATGCACTGATCACGTGGCTATCATGCACTGATCACGTGGATATCATGCACTGATCACGTGGCTGATCATGCACGATACGTGACTGATGCATGCACTGATCATCATGCACTGATCATGATCATGCACTGATCACGTGACTGCACTGATCATGACTGCATGCACTGATCACGTGACTGATCATGCACTGATCATGTGGCTATCATGCACTGATCATGTGCATGCACTGATCACGTGCTGATCATGCACTGATCACTATCATGCACTGCTCATGTGGCACATGATGATCACGCAGTCAGTGCACTGATCACGTGCATCATGCACTGATCATGCTGATCACACACTGATCACGTGACTGTGATGCACTGATCACGTGCTATCATGCACTGATCACTTGGCTGATCATGCACTGATCACGCAGCTGATGCACTGGCACGTGACTGATCATGCACTGCATGTGGCACATGCACTGATCACGTGGCTATCATGCACTGATCACTTGGCTGATCATACACTGATCACGTGCTGTCATGCACTGATCACATGACTGATCATGCACTGATCACGTGACTGATCATGCACTGATCACGTGGCTATCATCACTGCACGTGGCTGATCATGCACTGATCACGTGACTATGCATGCACTGATCACGTGGCTGATCATACACTGATCACGTGACTGATCATGCACTGATCACGTGGATATCATGCACTGATCACGTGGCTGATCATGCACTGATCACGAGTCTGACCATGCACTGATCACGTGGCTGATCATGCACTGATCACGTAACTGATCATGCACTGATCACGTGGCTGATCATGCACTGATCACGTGGCTGATCATGCACTGATCACGGACTGATCAAGCACTGATCACATGCACTGCTAATGTGGCTGATCATGAAATGACGCAGCTATCATGCACTGATCACGTGGCTGATCATGCACTGATCATGTGGCTGATCAGGCACTGATCACGTGACTGATCATGCACTGATCACGGACTGATCATGCACTGATCACGTGGCTATCATGCACTGATCACGTGGTCATACACTGATCACGCAGCTACCATGTACTGGTCACGTGACTGATCATGCACTGATCACGTGATCACGTGATCATGCACTGATCACGTGTCATACACTGATCATGCACTGATCACGTGACTGATCATGCACTGATCACGCCACTGATCATGCACTGATCATGCTATCTGCACTACTCACGTGGCTGATCATGCAATGATCACGTAGCAACCATGCACTGACTGATCATCACAGGTGACTGATCATGCACTGATCACGTGGCTATCATGCACTGATCATGTGGCTGCACTGATCACGTGGCTGCACAGATCATGCACTGATCACGTGGCTGATCACTGATCACCTGGCTGTGATCACGTCACTGATCATGCACTGATCACGTGGCTATCATGCACTGATCACGTGTCTGATCATGCACTGATACCATGACTGAGCATGGTGGGATATCAGTGCACGTGACTTAATCACCATGTGACTGATCATGCGCAGCATGTTTGCTATCATACACTGATCATGTGCCTCTGGAGGCAATAAACAGCTGAGCACAGGCTGAATCAAACAGTCAGCAGGCAATAATCATGGAACTCAGCTGAGGAATCATGCTGCTCAGCTGGCAATAATCAAGCATGAGCAGGCATTACACAGCAGCTGATCACGTGGCTGATCATGCAGCTCAGCTGCAATTGTCACGTGAGCAGCTAATCATCAGCACTGATCACGTGACTGATCATGCACTGATCACTGATCACGTGATTGATCATGCACTGATCACGTGGCTGATCATGCACTGATCACGTGGCTGATCATGCACTGATCACGTGTCTGATCATGCACTGATCACGTGGCTGATCATGCACTGATCACGTGGCTGATCATGCTGATCATGATCACGCAGCTACCATGTACTGGTCACATGACTGATCATGCACTGATCACGTAATTGATCATGCACTGATCACCTGGCTATCATGCATCATGTGACTGATCATGTGCTGATCATGTTTGGTGTCACACACTGATCATGTGCATCTGGAGGCATGAACAAAGAGCTGAGTAGGCAGGTCAGTCAGCAGGCTATAATCATGGAACTCAGCTCTGAGAAATCAGCTGCTCAGCTGGAAATAATCAAGTAGATGAGCACAGGAATTATGCAGTCACAGGTGGCAATATCAAGGAGATGACAGGCTCGTACAGCTCAGCTGGCAAGACAGATGAGCAGACAGTAATCACGCAGCTCAGCAGGCCCTGATCACGTGACTGAGCATGCACTGTTCACGTGGCTGATCACACACCACATGAATGATCATGCACTGATCACGTGGCTCATGCACTGATCACGTGATTGCGCATGCACTGATCACGTAATTGTATGCACTGATCACGTGGCTATCATGCACTGATCACGTGACTGATCATGCACTGATCACGTAGCATGCACTGATCACTTGCTGATCATCACTGCAGCTGATCACGGCGCTATCATGCATTGACTACATGACTCCACATGCACTGATCACGTGGATGATCATGCACTGATCACGTGACTATCATGCACTAATCACGTGGCTATCATTCACTGATCAGGTGGATATCATGCACTGATCACGTGGCTGATCACACACGATCACATGACTGATCATGCACTGATCACGTGGCTATCATGCACTGATCACGTGGCTGATCATGCAATGATCACGTAGCTACCATGTACTGGTCACGTGACTGATCATGCAATGATCACGTAATTGATCATGCACTGATCATGTGGCTGATCATGCACTGATCACGTGACTGATCATGCACTGATCACGTGACTGATCAAGCACTGATCACGTGGCTATCATGCACTGCTAATGTGGCTGATCATGAAATGATCACGCAGCTACCATGTACTGGTCACGTGACTGATCATGCACTGATCATGGCTGATCATGCACTGATCACGTGACTGATCATGCACTGATCACGTGACTGATCATGCACTGATCACGTGGCTATCATGCACTGATCACTTGGCTGGTCATACACTGATCACGCAGCTACCATGTACTGGTCACGTGACTGATCATGCACTGATGATGTAATTGATCATGCACTGATCACGTGGCTATCATGCACTGATCACATGGCTGGTCATACACTGATCACGTGCCTGGTCATGCACAGATTACATGACTGATCATGCACTGATCACGTCACTGATCATGCACTGATCACGTGGCTATCATGCACTACTCACGTGGCTGATCATGCAATGATCATGTAGCTACCATGTACCGGTCACGTGACTGATCATACACCCATCAGGTGACTGATCATGCACTGATCACGTGGCTATCATGCACTGATCATGTGGCTGGTCATACACTGATCACCTGCCTGGTCATGCACAGATCACGTGACTAATCATGAACTGATCACGTAGCAATCATTCACTGATCACCTGGCTGATCATGCACTGATCACGTGGCTATCATGCAATGATCACGTGGCTATCATGCACTGATCACGTGTCTGATCATGCACTGATACCATGACTGAGCATGGACTGATCACATGACTATCATGTAGTGATCACGTGACTTAATGGGGCTGACCATGTGACTGATCATGCGCTGATCATGTTTGCTATCATACACTGATCATGTGCCTCTGGAGGCAATAAACAAAGAGCTGAGTAGGCATGAATCAAACAGTCAGCAGGCAATAATCATGGAACTCAGCTGTGAGGAATCATGCTGCTCAGCTGGCAATAATCAAGCAGCTGAGCAGGCAGGAATTACACAGCACAGCTGGCAATTGTCAAGCAGATGACAGGCAGGAATCATGCAGCTCAGCTGGCAATTGTCAAGCAGATGAGCAGACAGTAATCACGCAGCTCAGCAGGCCCTGATCACGTGACTGAGCATGCACTGTTCACCTGGCTGATCATACACTGATCACGTGATTGATCAAGCACTGATCACTTGGATATCATGCACTGATCACGTGGCTAATCATACACTGTTCACGTGTCTGACCATGCACTGATCACGTGGCTGATCATGCACTGAACACGTGATTGAACATGCACTTATCACGTGGCTGATCATGCAGTGATCACGCAGCTACCATGTACTGGTCACATGACTGATCATGCACTGATCACGTGACTGATCATGCACTGATCACCTGGCTTATCATGCATTCATCATGTGACTGATCATGTGCTGATCATGTTTGGTGTCACACACTGATCATGTGCATCTGGAGGCAATGAACAAAGAGCTGAGTAGGCAGGAATCAGTCAGCAGGCTATAATCATGGAACTCAGCTCTGAGAAATCATGCTGCTCAGCTGGAAATAATCAAGTAGATGAGCAGGCAGGAATTATGCAGCACAGGTGGCAATAGTCAAGGAGATGACAGGCAGGAATCGTACAGCTCAGCTGGCAATTGTCAAGCAGATGAGCAGACAGTAATCACGCAGCTCAGCAGGCCCTGATCACGTGACTGAGCATGCACTGTTCACGTCGCTGATCACACACCTATCATGTGAATGATCATGCACTGATCACGTGGCTCTCATGCACTGATCACGTGATTGCGCATGCACTGATCACGTAATTGTATGCACTGATCACGTGGCTATCATGCACTGATCATGTGACTGATCATGCACTGATCACGTAGCTATCATGCACTGATCACTTGGCTGATCATACACTCATCACGGGACTGATCATGCACTGATCACGGCGCTATCATGCATTGACTACATGACTCCACATGCACTGATCACGTGGATGATCATGCACTGATCACGTGACTATCATGCACTAATCACGTGGCTATCATGCACTGATCAGGTGGATATCATGCACTGATCACGTGGCTGATCACACACGATCACATGACTGATCATGCACTGATCACGTGGCTATCATGCACTGATCACGTGGCTGATCATGCAATGATCACGTAGCTACCATGTACTGGTCACGTGACTGATCATGCAATGATCACGTAATTGATCATGCACTGATCACGTGGCTGATCATGCACTGATCACGTGACTGATCATGCACTGATCACGTGACTGATCATGCACTGATCACGTGGCTATCATGCACTGATCATGTGGCTGATCATGCAATGATCACGCAGCTACCATGTACTGGTCACGTGACTGATCATGCACTGATCACGTGGCTGATCATGCACTGATCACGTGACTGATCATGCACTGATCACGTGACTGATCATGCACTGATCACGTGGCTATCATGCACTGATCACGTGGCTGATCATACACTGATCACGTAGCTACCATGTACTGGTCACGTGACTGATCATGCACTGATCACGTAATTGATCATGCACTGATCACGTGGCTATCATGCACTGATCACGTGGCTGGTCATACACTGATCACGTGCCTGGTCATGCACAGATTACATGACTGATCATGCACTGATCACGTGACTGATCATGCACTGATCACGTGGCTATCATGCACTACTCACGTGGCTGATCATGCAATGATCATGTAGCTACCATGTACTGGTCACGTGACTGATCATACACCCATCAGGTGACTGATCATGCACTGATCACGTGGCTATCATGCACTGATCATGTGGCTGATCATACACTGATCACCTGCCTGGTCATGCACAGATCACGTGACTAATCATGAACTGATCACGTAGCAATCATGCACTGATCACCTGGCTGATCATGCACTGATCACGTGGCTATCATGCAATGATCACGTGGCTATCATGCACTGATCACGTGTCTGATCATGCACTGATACCATGACTGAGCATGGACTGATCACATGACTATCATGTAGTGATCACGTGACTTAATGGGGCTGATCATGTGACTGATCATGCACTGATCATGTTTGCTATCATACACTGATCATGTGCCTCTGGAGGCAATAAACAAAGAGCTGAGTAGGCATGAATCAAACAGTCAGCAGGCAATAATCATGGAACTCAGCTGTGAGGAATCATGCTGCTCAGCTGGCAATAATCAAGCAGCTGAGCAGGCAGGAATTACACAGCACAGCTGGCAATTGTCAAGCAGATGACAGGCAGGAATCATGCAGCTCAGCTGGCAATTGTCAAGCAGATGAGCAGACAGTAATCACGCAGCTCAGCAGGCCCTGATCACGTGACTGAGCATGCACTGTTCACGTGGCTGATCATACACTGATCACGTGATTGATCATGCACTGATCACTTGGATATCATGCACTGATCACGTGGCTGATCATACACTGTTCACGTGTCTGACCATGCACTGATCACGTGGCTGATCATGCACTGATCACGTGATTGATCATGCACTGATCACGTGGCTGATCATGCACTGATCACGCAGCTACCATGCACTGGTCACATGACTGATCATGCACTGATCACGTAATTGATCATGCACTGATCACCTGGCTTATCATGCATTCATCATGTGACTGATCATGTGCTGATCATGTTTGGTGTCACACACTGATCATGTGCATCTGGAGGCAATGAACAAAGAGCTGAGTAGGCAGGAATCAGTCAGCAGGCTATAATCATGGAACTCAGCTCTGAGAAATCATGCTGCTCAGCTGGAAATAATCAAGTAGATGAGCAGGCAGGAATTATGCAGCACAGGTGGCAATTGTCAAGGAGATGACAGGCAGGAATCGTACAGCTCAGCTGGCAATTGTCAAGCAGATGAGCAGACAGTAATCACGCAGCTCAGCAGGCCCTGATCACGTGACTGAGCATGCACTGTTCACGTGGCTGATCACACACTATCATGTGAATGATCATGCACTGATCACGTGGCTCTCATGCACTGATCACGTGATTGATCATGCACTGATCACGTAATTGTCATGCACTGATCACGTGGCTATCATGCACTGATCACGTGACTGATCATGCACTGATCACGTGGCTATCATGCACTGATCACGTGGCTGATCATGCACTGATCACGCAGCTATCATGCACTGATCACGTGACTGATCATGCACTGATCACGTGGCTGATCATGCACTGATCACGTGACTGATCATGCACTGATCACGTGACTGATCATGCACTGATCACGTGGCTATCATGCACTGATCACGTGGCTGATCATGCACTGATCACGCAGCTATCATGTACTGATCACGTGACTGATCATGCACTGATCACGTAACTGATCATGCACTGATCACGTGGCTATCATGCACTGATCACGTGGCTGATCATGCACTGATCACGTGGCTGATCATGCACTGATCACGTGACTGATCATGCACTGATCACGTGACTGATCATGCACTGATCACGTGGCTATCATGCACTGATCACGTGGCTGATCATGCACTGATCACGTAGCTACCATGTACTGATCACGTGACTGATCATGCACTGATCACGTGACTGATCATGCACTGATCACGTGGCTATCATGCACTGATCACGTGACTGATCATGCACTGATCACGTAATTGTCATGCACTGATCACGTGGCTATCATGCACTGATCACGTGACTGATCATGCACTGATCACGTGGCTATCATGCACTGATCACGTGGCTGATCATGCACTGATCACGGGACTGATCATGCACTGATCACGGCGCTATCATGCACTGACACATGACTGATCATGCACTGATCACGTGGCTGATCATGCACTGATCACGTGACTATCATGCACTGATCACGTGGCTATCATGCACTGATCACGTGGCTATCATGCACTGATCACGTGGCTGATCATACACTGATCACATGACTGATCATGCACTGATCACGTGGCTATCATGCACTGATCACGTGGCTGATCATGCACTGATCACGTAGCTATCATGCACTGATCACGTGACTGATCATGCACTGATCACGTGACTGATCATGCACTGATCACGTGGCTGATCATGCACTGATCACGTGACTGATCATGCACTGATCACGTGACTGATCATGCACTGATCACGTGGCTATCATGCACTGATCACGTGGCTGATCATGCAATGATCACGTAGCTATCATGCACTGATCACGTGACTGATCATGCACTGATCACGTGGCTGATCATGCACTGATCACGTGACTGATCATGCACTGATCACGTGACTGATCATGCACTGATCACGTGGCTATCATGCACTGATCACGTGGCTGATCATGCACTGATCACGCAGCTACCATGCACTGATCACGTGACTGATCATGCACTGATCACGTAATTGATCATGCACTGATCACGTGGCTATCATGCACTGATCACGTGGCTGATCATGCACTGATCACGTGCCTGATCATGCACTGATCACATGACTGATCATGCACTGATCACGTGACTGATCATGCACTGATCACGTGGCTATCATGCACTATCACGTGGCTGATCATGCACTGATCACGTAGCTACCATGTACAGTCACGTGACTGATCATACACCCATCACGTGACTGATCATGCACTGATCACGTGGCTATCATGCACTGATCACGTGGCTGATCATGCACTGATCACGTGGCTGATCATGCACTGATCACGTGACTGATCATGCACTGATCACGTAGCAATCATGCACTGATCACGTGGCTGATCATGCACTGATCACGTGGCTGATCATGCACTGATCACGTGGCTATCATGCACTGATCACGTGGCTGATCATGCACTGATACCATGACTGAGCATGGACTGATCACATGACTATCATGTAGTGATCACGTGACTTAATGGCGCTGATCATGTGACTGATCATGCGCTGATCATGTTTGCTATCATACACTGATCATGTGCCTCTGGAGGCAATAAACAAAGAGCTGAGTAGGCATGAATCAAACAGTCAGCAGGCAATAATCATGGAACTCAGCTGTGAGGAATCATGCTGCTCAGCTGGCAATAATCAAGCAGCTGAGCAGGCAGGAATTACGCAGCACAGCTGGCAATTGTCAAGCAGATGACAGGCAGGAATCATGCAGCTCAGCTGGCAATTGTCAAGCAGATGAGCAGACAGTAATCACGCAGCTCAGCAGGCCCTGATCACGTGACTGAGCATGCACTGTTCACGTGGCTGATCATACACTGATCACGTGACTGATCATGCACTGATCACTTGGATATCATGCACTGATCACGTGGCTGATCATGCACTGATCACGTGTCTGATCATGCACTGATCACGTGGCTGATCATGCACTGATCACGTGACTGATCATGCACTGATCACGTGGCTGATCATGCACTGATCACGTGGCTATCATGCACTGATCACGTGACTGATCATGCACTGATCACGTGACTGATCATGCACTGATCACCTGGCTTATCATGCACTGATCATGTGACTGATCATGTGCTGATCATGTTTGGTGTCACACACTGATCATGTGCATCTGGAGGCAATGAACAAAGAGCTGAGTAGGCAGGAATCAGTCAGCAGGCTATAATCATGGAACTCAGCTCTGAGAAATCATGCTGCTCAGCTGGCAATAATCAAGTAGATGAGCAGGCAGGAATTATGCAGCACAGGTGGCAATTGTCAAGCAGATGACAGGCAGGAATCGTACAGCTCAGCTGGCAATTGTCAAGCAGATGAGCAGACAGTAATCACGCAGCTCAGCAGGCCCTGATCACGTGACTGATCATGCACTGATCACGTGGCTGATCATACACTGATCACGTGACTGATCATGCACTGATCACGTGGCTATCATGCACTGATCACGTGATTGATCATGCACTGATCACGTGATTGTCATGCACTGATCACGTGGCTATCATGCACTGATCACGTGACTGATCATGCACTGATCACGTGGCTATCATGCACTGATCACGTGGCTGATCATGCACTGATCACGGGACTGATCATGCACTGATCACGGCGCTATCATGCACTGACACATGACTGACATGCACTGATCACGTGGATGATCATGCACTGATCACGTGACTGATCATGCACTGATCACGTGGCTATCATGCACTGATCACGTGGATATCATGCACTGATCACGTGGCTGATCACACACGATCACGTGACTGATCATGCACTGATCACGTGGCTATCATGCACTGATCATGGCTGATCATGCACTGATCACGAGCTATCATGCACTGGTCACGTGACTGATCATGCACTGATCACGCAATTGATCATGCACTGATCACGTGGCTGATCATGCACTGATCACGTGACTGATCATGCACTGATCACGTGACTGATCATGCACTGATCACGTGGCTATCATGCACTGATCACGTGGCTGATCATGCACTGATCACGAGCTATCATGCACTGATCACGTGACTGATCATGCACTGATCACGTGGCTGATCATGCACTGATCACGTGACTGATCATGCACTGATCACGTGGCTATCATGCACTGATCACGTGGCTGATCATGCACTGATCACGCAGCTATCATGCACTGATCACGTGACTGATCATGCACTGATCACGTGACTGATCATGCACTGATCACGTGGCTATCATGCACTGATCACATGGCTGATCATGCACTGATCACGTGGCTGATCATGCACTGATCACGTGACTGATCATGCACTGATCACGTGACTGATCATGCACTGATCACGTGGCTATCATGCACTGATCACGTGGCTGATCATGCACTGATCACGTGGCTATCATGCACTGATCACGTGGCTGATCATGCACTGATCACGTGACTGATCATGCACTGATCACGTGGCTATCATGCACTGATCACGTGGCTGATCATGCACTGATCACGTAGCTACCATGCACTGATCACGTGACTGATCATGCACTGATCACGTAATTGATCATGCACTGATCACGTGGCTGATCATGCACTGATCACGTGACTGATCATGCACTGATCACGTGACTGATCATGCACTGATCACGTGGCTATCATGCACTGATCATGTGGCTGATCATGCAATGATCACGCAGCTACCATGCACTGATCACGTGACTGATCATGCACTGATCACGTGGCTGATCATGCACTGATCACGTGACTGATCATGCACTGATCACGTGACTGATCATGCACTGATCACGTGGCTATCATGCACTGATCACGTGGCTGATCATGCACTGATCACGCAGCTATCATGCACTGATCACGTGACTGATCATGCACTGATCATGTAATTGATCATGCACTGATCACGTGGCTATCATGCACTGATCACGTGGCTGATCATACACTGATCACGTGCCTGGTCATGCACTGATCACATGACTGATCATGCACTGATCACGTGACTGATCATGCACTGATCACGTGGCTATCATGCACTACTCACGTGGCTGATCATGCAATGATCATGTAGCTACCATGTACTGTCACGTGACTGATCATGCACTGATCAGGTGACTGATCATGCACTGATCACGTGGCTATCATGCACTGATCACGTGGCTGATCATACACTGATCACGTGCCTGGTCATGCACAGATCACGTGACTGATCATGCACTGATCACGTAGCATCATGCACTGATCACCTGGCTGATCATGCACTGATCACGTGGCTATCATGCAATGATCACGTGGCTATCATGCACTGATCACGTGGCTGATCATGCACTGATACCATGACTGAGCATGGACTGATCACATGACTATCATGTAGTGATCACGTGACTTAATGGGGCTGATCATGTGACTGATCATGCGCTGATCATGTTTGCTATCATACACTGATCATGTGCCTCTGGAGGCAATAAACAAAGAGCTGAGTAGGCATGAATCAAACAGTCAGCAGGCAATAATCATGGAACTCAGCTGTGAGGAATCATGCTGCTCAGCTGGCAATAATCAAGCAGCTGAGCAGGCAGGAATTACACAGCACAGCTGGCAATTGTCAAGCAGATGACAGGCAGGAATCATGCAGCTCAGCTGGCAATTGTCAAGCAGATGAGCAGACAGTAATCACGCAGCTCAGCAGGCCCTGATCACGTGACTGAGCATGCACTGTTCACGTGGCTGATCATACACTGATCACGTGATTGATCATGCACTGATCACTTGGATATCATGCACTGATCACGTGGCTGATCATACACTGTTCACGTGTCTGACCATGCACTGATCACGTGGCTGATCATGCACTGATCACGTGACTGATCATGCACTGATCACGTGGCTGATCATGCACTGATCACGCAGCTACCATGCACTGGTCACATGACTGATCATGCACTGATCACGTAATTGATCATGCACTGATCACCTGGCTTATCATGCATTGATCATGTGACTGATCATGTGCTGATCATGTTTGGTGTCACACACTGATCATGTGCATCTGGAGGCAATGAACAAAGAGCTGAGTAGGCAGGAATCAGTCAGCAGGCTATAATCATGGAACTCAGCTCTGAGAAATCATGCTGCTCAGCTGGAAATAATCAAGTAGATGAGCAGGCAGGAATTATGCAGCACAGGTGGCAATAGTCAAGGAGATGACAGGCAGGAATCGTACAGCTCAGCTGGCAATTGTCAAGCAGATGAGCAGACAGTAATCACGCAGCTCAGCAGGCCCTGATCACGTGACTGAGCATGCACTGTTCACGTGGCTGATCACACACCTATCACGTGAATGATCATGCACTGATCACGTGGCTCTCATGCACTGATCACGTGATTGCGCATGCACTGATCACGAATTGTATGCACTGATCACGTGGCTATCATGCACTGATCATGTGACTGATCATGCACTGATCACGTAGCTATCATGCACTGATCACGTGGCTGATCATGCACTGATCACGGACTGATCGCACTGATCACGGCGCTATCATGCATTGACTACATGACTCCACATGCACTGATCACGTGGATGATCATGCACTGATCACGTGACTATCATGCACTGATCACGTGGCTATCATGCACTGATCACGTGGATATCATGCACTGATCACGTGGCTGATCACACACGATCACATGACTGATCATGCACTGATCACGTGGCTATCATGCACTGATCACGTGGCTGATCATGCACTGATCACGTAGCTACCATGTACTGATCACGTGACTGATCATGCACTGATCACGTAATTGATCATGCACTGATCATGTGGCTGATCATGCACTGATCACGTGACTGATCATGCACTGATCACGTGACTGATCATGCACTGATCACGTGGCTATCATGCACTGCTCATGTGGCTGATCATGCAATGATCACGCAGCTACCATGTACTGGTCACGTGACTGATCATGCACTGATCAGTGGCTGATCATGCACTGATCACGTGACTGATCATGCACTGATCACGTGACTGATCATGCACTGATCACGTGGCTATCATGCACTGATCACGTGGCTGATCATACACTGATCACGCAGCTACCATGTACTGATCACGTGACTGATCATGCACTGATCATGTAATTGATCATGCACTGATCACGTGGCTATCATGCACTGATCACATGGCTGATCATACACTGATCACGTGCCTGATCATGCACTGATTACATGACTGATCATGCACTGATCACGTGACTGATCATGCACTGATCACGTGGCTATCATGCACTATCACGTGGCTGATCATGCAATGATCATGTAGCTACCATGTACTGGTCACGTGACTGATCATACACCCATCAGGTGACTGATCATGCACTGATCACGTGGCTATCATGCACTGATCACGTGGCTGATCATACACTGATCACCTGCCTGGTCATGCACAGATCACGTGACTAATCATGCACTGATCACGTAGCAATCATGCACTGATCACCTGGCTGATCATGCACTGATCACGTGGCTATCATGCACTGATCACGTGGCTATCATGCACTGATCACGTGGCTGATCATGCACTGATACCATGACTGAGCATGGACTGATCACATGACTATCATGTAGTGATCACGTGACTTAATGGGGCTGATCATGTGACTGATCATGCGCTGATCATGTTTGCTATCATACACTGATCATGTGCCTCTGGAGGCAATAAACAAAGAGCTGAGTAGGCATGAATCAAACAGTCAGCAGGCAATAATCATGGAACTCAGCTGTGAGGAATCATGCTGCTCAGCTGGCAATAATCAAGCAGCTGAGCAGGCAGGAATTACACAGCACAGCTGGCAATTGTCAAGCAGATGACAGGCAGGAATCATGCAGCTCAGCTGGCAATTGTCAAGCAGATGAGCAGACAGTAATCACGCAGCTCAGCAGGCCCTGATCACGTGACTGAGCATGCACTGTTCACGTGGCTGATCATACACTGATCACGTGATTGATCATGCACTGATCACTTGGATATCATGCACTGATCACGTGGCTGATCATACACTGTTCACGTGTCTGACCATGCACTGATCACGTGGCTGATCATGCACTGATCACGTGATTGATCATGCACTGATCACGTGGCTGATCATGCACTGATCACGCAGCTACCATGCACTGGTCACATGACTGATCATGCACTGATCACGTAATTGATCATGCACTGATCACCTGGCTTATCATGCATTGATCATGTGACTGATCATGTGCTGATCATGTTTGGTGTCACACACTGATCATGTGCATCTGGAGGCAATGAACAAAGAGCTGAGTAGGCAGGAATCAGTCAGCAGGCTATAATCATGGAACTCAGCTCTGAGAAATCATGCTGCTCAGCTGGCAATAATCAAGTAGATGAGCAGGCAGGAATTATGCAGCACAGGTGGCAATAGTCAAGGAGATGACAGGCAGGAATCGTACAGCTCAGCTGGCAATTGTCAAGCAGATGAGCAGACAGTAATCACGCAGCTCAGCAGGCCCTGATCACGTGACTGAGCATGCACTGTTCACGTGGCTGATCACACACCTATCACGTGAATGATCATGCACTGATCACGTGGCTCTCATGCACTGATCACGTGATTGATCATGCACTGATCACGTAATTGTATGCACTGATCACGTGGCTATCATGCACTGATCACGTGACTGATCATGCACTGATCACGTGGCTATCATGCACTGATCACGTGGCTGATCATGCACTGATCACGGGACTGATCGCACTGATCACGGCGCTATCATGCACTGACTACATGACTCACATGCACTGATCACGTGGATGATCATGCACTGATCACGTGACTATCATGCACTGATCACGTGGCTATCATGCACTGATCAGGTGGATATCATGCACTGATCACGTGGCTGATCACACACGATCACATGACTGATCATGCACTGATCACGTGGCTATCATGCACTGATCACGTGGCTGATCATGCAATGATCACGTAGCTACCATGTACTGGTCACGTGACTGATCATGCACTGATCACGTAATTGATCATGCACTGATCACGTGGCTGATCATGCACTGATCACGTGACTGATCATGCACTGATCACGTGACTGATCATGCACTGATCACGTGGCTATCATGCACTGATCATGTGGCTGATCATGCACTGATCACGCAGCTACCATGTACTGATCACGTGACTGATCATGCACTGATCACGTGGCTGATCATGCACTGATTGGACTGATCATGCACTGATCACGTGACTGATCATGCACTGATCACGTGGCTATCATGCACTGATCACGTGGCTGATCATGCACTGATCACGCAGCTACCATGTACTGGTCACGTGACTGATCATGCACTGATCACGTAATTGATCATGCACTGATCACGTGGCTATCATGCACTGATCACGTGGCTGATCATACACTGATCACGTGCCTGGTCATGCACTGATCACATGACTGATCATGCACTGATCACGTGACTGATCATGCACTGATCACGTGGCTATCATGCACTACTCACGTGGCTGATCATGCAATGATCATGTAGCTACCATGTACTGGTCACGTGACTGATCATACACCCATCAGGTGACTGATCATGCACTGATCACGTGGCTATCATGCACTGATCACGTGGCTGGTCATACACTGATCACCTGCCTGGTCATGCACAGATCACGTGACTAATCATGCACTGATCACGTAGCAATCATGCACTGATCACCTGGCTGATCATGCACTGATCACGTGGCTATCATGCAATGATCACGTGGCTATCATGCACTGATCACGTGTCTGATCATGCACTGATACCATGACTGAGCATGGACTGATCACATGACTATCATGTAGTGATCACGTGACTTAATGGCGCTGATCATGTGACTGATCATGCGCTGATCATGTTTGCTATCATACACTGATCATGTGCCTCTGGAGGCAATAAACAAAGAGCTGAGTAGGCATGAATCAAACAGTCAGCAGGCAATAATCATGGAACTCAGCTGTGAGGAATCATGCTGCTCAGCTGGCAATAATCAAGCAGCTGAGCAGGCAGGAATTACACAGCACAGCTGGCAATTGTCAAGCAGATGACAGGCAGGAATCATGCAGCTCAGCTGGCAATTGTCAAGCAGATGAGCAGACAGTAATCACGCAGCTCAGCAGGCCCTGATCACGTGACTGAGCATGCACTGTTCACGTGGCTGATCATACACTGATCACGTGATTGATCATGCACTGATCACTTGGATATCATGCACTGATCACGTGGCTGATCATACACTGTTCACGTGTCTGACCATGCACTGATCACGTGGCTGATCATGCACTGATCACGTGATTGATCATGCACTGATCACGTGGCTGATCATGCACTGATCACGTGGCTACCATGCACTGGTCACATGACTGATCATGCACTGATCACGTAATTGATCATGCACTGATCACCTGGCTTATCATGCATTCATCATGTGACTGATCATGTGCTGATCATGTTTGGTGTCACACACTGATCATGTGCATCTGGAGGCAATGAACAAAGAGCTGAGTAGGCAGGAATCAGTCAGCAGGCTATAATCATGGAACTCAGCTCTGAGAAATCATGCTGCTCAGCTGGAAATAATCAAGTAGATGAGCAGGCAGGAATTATGCAGCACAGGTGGCAATAGTCAAGGAGATGACAGGCAGGAATCGTACAGCTCAGCTGGCAATTGTCAAGCAGATGAGCAGACAGTAATCACGCAGCTCAGCAGGCCCTGATCACGTGACTGAGCATGCACTGTTCACGTGGCTGATCACACACCTATCACGTGAATGATCATGCACTGATCACGTGGCTCTCATGCACTGATCACGTGATTGATCATGCACTGATCACGAATTGCATGCACTGATCACGTGGCTATCATGCACTGATCATGTGACTGATCATGCACTGATCACGAGCTATCATGCACTGATCACTTGGCTGATCATACACTGATCACGGGACTGATCATGCACTGATCACGGCGCTATCATGCATTGACTACATGACTCCACATGCACTGATCACGTGGATGATCATGCACTGATCACGTGACTATCATGCACTGATCACGTGGCTATCATGCACTGATCAGGTGGATATCATGCACTGATCACGTGGCTGATCACACACGATCACATGACTGATCATGCACTGATCACGTGGCTATCATGTACTGATCACGTGGCTGATCATGCAATGATCACGTAGCTATCATGTACTGGTCACGTGACTGATCATGCACTGATCACGTAATTGATCATGCACTGATCACGTGGCTGATCATGCACTGATCACGTGACTGATCATGCACTGATCACGTGACTGATCATGCACTGATCACGTGGCTATCATGCACTGATCATGTGGCTGATCATGAAATGATCACGCAGCTACCATGCACTGGTCACGTGACTGATCATGCACTGATCATGTGGCTGATCATGCACTGATCACGTGACTGATCATGCACTGATCACGTGACTGATCATGCACTGATCACGTGGCTATCATGCACTGATCACGTGGCTGATCATACACTGATCACAGCTACCATGCACTGATCACGTGACTGATCATGCACTGATCACGTAATTGATCATGCACTGATCACTGGCTGATCATGCACTGATCACGTGCCTGGTCATGCACTGATCACATGACTGATCATGCACTGATCACGTGACTGATCATGCACTGATCACGTGGCTATCATGCACTACTCACGTGGCTGATCATGCAATGATCATGTAGCTACCATGTACCTGTCACGTGACTGATCATACACCCATCAGGTGACTGATCATGCACTGATCACGTGGCTATCATGCACTGATCACGTGGCTGATCATACACTGATCACCTGCCTGGTCATGCACAGATCACGTGACTAATCATGAACTGATCACGTAGCAATCATGCACTGATCACCTGGCTGATCATGCACTGATCACGTGGCTATCATGCAATGATCACGTGGCTATCATGCACTGATCACGTGGCTGATCATGCACTGATACCGTGACTGAGCATGGACTGATCACATGACTATCATGTAGTGATCACGTGACTTAATGGGGCTGATCATGTGACTGATCATGCGCTGATCATGTTTGCTATCATACACTGATCATGTGCCTCTGGAGGCAATAAACAAAGAGCTGAGTAGGCATGAATCAAACAGTCAGCAGGCAATAATCATGGAACTCAGCTGTGAGGAATCATGCTGCTCAGCTGGCAATAATCAAGCAGCTGAGCAGGCAGGAATTACACAACACAGCTGGCAATTGTCAAGCAGATGACAGGCAAGAATCATGCAGCTCAGCTGCCAATTGTCAAGCAGATGAGCAGACAGTCACGCAGCTCAGCATGCACTGCATCACACGTGGCTGATCATACACTGATCACGTGATTGATCATGCACTGATCACTTGGATATCATGCACTGATCACGTGGCTGATCATACACTGTTCACGTGTCTGACCATGCACTGATCACGTGGCTGATCATGCACTGATCACGTGATTGATCATGCACTGATCACGTGGCTGATCATGCACTGATCACAGCTACCATGTACTGGTCACATGACTGATCATGCACTGATCACGTAATTGATCATGCACTGATCACGTGGCTTATCATGCATTGATCATGTGACTGATCATGTGCTGATCATGTTTGGTGTCACACACTGATCATGTGCATCTGGAGGCAATGAACAAAGAGCTGAGTAGGCAGGAATCAGTCAGCAGGCTATAATCATGGAACTCAGCTCTGAGAAATCATGCTGCTCAGCTGGAAATAATCAAGTAGATGAGCAGGCAGGAATTATGCAGCACAGGTGGCAATAGTCAAGGAGATGACAGGCAGGAATCGTACAGCTCAGCTGGCAATTGTCAAGCAGATGAGCAGACAGTAATCACGCAGCTCAGCAGGCCCTGATCACGTGACTGAGCATGCACTGTTCACGTGGCTGATCACACACTATCACGTGAATGATCATGCACTGATCACGTGGCTATCATGCACTGATCACGTGATTGATCATGCACTGATCACGTAATTGTCATGCACTGCTCACGTGGCTATCATGCACTGATCATGTGACTGATCATGCACTGATCACGTGGCTATCATGCACTGATCACGTGGCTGATCATACACTGATCACGGGACTGATCATGCACTGATCACGGCGCTATCATGCATTGACTACATGACTCACATGCACTGATCACGTGGATGATCATGCACTGATCACGTGACTATCATGCACTGATCACGTGGCTATCATGCACTGATCAGGTGGATATCATGCACTGATCACGTGGCTGATCACACACGATCACGTGACTGATCATGCACTGATCACGTGGCTATCATGCACTGATCACGTGGCTGATCATGCAATGATCACGTAGCTACCATGTACTGGTCACGTGACTGATCATGCACTGATCACGTAATTGATCATGCACTGATCACGTGGCTGATCATGCACTGATCACGTGACTGATCATGCACTGATCACGTGACTGATCATGCACTGATCACGTGGCTATCATGCACTGATCACGTGGCTGATCATGCAATGATCACGCAGCTACCATGTACTGGTCACGTGACTGATCATGCACTGATCACGTGGCTGATCATGCACTGATCACGTGACTGATCATGCACTGATCACGTGACTGATCATGCACTGATCACGTGGCTATCATGCACTGATCACGTGGCTGGTCATGCACTGATCACGCAGCTATCATGTACTGATCACGTGACTGATCATGCACTGATCATGTAATTGATCATGCACTGATCACGTGGCTATCATGCACTGATCACATGGCTGATCATGCACTGATCACGTGCCTGATCATGCACTGATCACATGACTGATCATGCACTGATCACGTGACTGATCATGCACTGATCACGTGGCTATCATGCACTACTCACGTGGCTGATCATGCAATGATCATGTAGCTACCATGTACTGGTCACGTGACTGATCATGCACCCATCAGGTGACTGATCATGCACTGATCACGTGGCTATCATGCACTGATCACGTGGCTGATCATACACTGATCACGTGCCTGGTCATGCACTGATCACGTGACTGATCATGAACTGATCACGTAGCAATCATGCACTGATCACCTGGCTGATCATGCACTGATCACGTGGCTATCATGCACTGATCACGTGGCTATCATGCACTGATCACGTGGCTGATCATGCACTGATACCGTGACTGAGCATGGACTGATCACATGACTATCATGTAGTGATCACGTGACTTAATGGGGCTGATCATGTGACTGATCATGCGCTGATCATGTTTGCTATCATACACTGATCATGTGCCTCTGGAGGCAATAAACAAAGAGCTGAGTAGGCATGAATCAAACAGTCAGCAGGCAATAATCATGGAACTCAGCTGTGAGGAATCATGCTGCTCAGCTGGCAATAATCAAGCAGCTGAGCAGGCAGGAATTACACAGCACAGCTGGCAATTGTCAAGCAGATGACAGGCAGGAATCATGCAGCTCAGCTGGCAATTGTCAAGCAGATGAGCAGACAGTAATCACGCAGCTCAGCAGGCCCTGATCACGTGACTGAGCATGCACTGTTCACGTGGCTGATCATACACTGATCACGTGATTGATCATGCACTGATCACTTGGATATCATGCACTGATCACGTGGCTGATCATACACTGTTCACGTGTCTGACCATGCACTGATCACGTGGCTGATCATGCACTGATCACGTGATTGATCATGCACTGATCACGTGGCTGATCATGCACTGATCACGCAGCTGACCATGTACTGGTCACATGACTGATCATGCACTGATCACGTAATTGATCATGCACTGATCACCTGGCTTATCATGCATTCATCATGTGACTGATCATGTGCTGATCATGTTTGGTGTCACACACTGATCATGTGCATCTGGAGGCAATGAACAAAGAGCTGAGTAGGCAGGAATCAGTCAGCAGGCTATAATCATGGAACTCAGCTCTGAGAAATCATGCTGCTCAGCTGGCAATAATCAAGTAGATGAGCAGGCAGGAATTATGCAGCACAGGTGGCAATTGTCAAGGAGATGACAGGCAGGAATCGTACAGCTCAGCTGGCAATTGTCAAGCAGATGAGCAGACAGTAATCACGCAGCTCAGCAGGCCCTGATCACGTGACTGAGCATGCACTGTTCACGTGGCTGATCACACACTATCACGTGAATGATCATGCACTGATCACGTGGCTATCATGCACTGATCACGTGATTGATCATGCACTGATCACGTAATTGCATGCACTGATCACGTGGCTATCATGCACTGATCACGTGACTGATCATGCACTGATCACGTGGCTATCATGCACTGATCACTGGCTGATCATACACTGATCACGGGACTGATCATGCACTGATCACGGCGCTATCATGCACTGACTACATGACTCCACATGCACTGATCACGTGGATGATCATGCACTGATCACGTGACTATCATGCACTGATCACGTGGCTATCATGCACTGATCACGTGGATATCATGCACTGATCACGTGGCTGATCATGCACGATCACGTGACTGATCATGCACTGATCACGTGGCTATCATGCACTGATCACGTGGCTGATCATGCACTGATCACGTAGCTATCATGTACTGGTCACGTGACTGATCATGCAATGATCACGTGATTGATCATGCACTGATCACGTGGCTGATCATGCACTGATCACGTGACTGATCATGCACTGATCACGTGACTGATCATGCACTGATCACGTGGCTATCATGCACTGATCACGTGGCTGATCATGCACTGATCACGCAGCTATCATGCACTGGTCACGTGACTGATCATGCACTGATCACGTGGCTGATCATGCACTGATCACGTGCTGATCATGCACTGATCACGTGACTGATCATGCACTGATCACGTGACTGATCATGCACTGATCACGTGGCTTATCATGCACTGATCATGTGACTGATCATGCACTGATCATGTTTGGTGTCATACACTGATCATGTGCCTCTGGAGGCAATGAACAAAGAGCTGAGTAGGCACGAATCAGTCAGCAGGCTATAATCATGGAACTCAGCTGTGAGAAATCATGCTGCTCAGCTGGCAATAATCAAGCAGCTGAGCAGGCAGGAATTATGCAGCACAGCTGGCAATTGTCAAGCAGATGACAGGCAGGAATCGTGCAGCTCAGCTGGCAATTGTCAAGCAGATGAGCAGACAGTAATCACGCAGCTCAGCAGGCCCTGATCACGTGACTGAGCATGCACTGTTCACGTGGCTGATCACACACTGATCACGTGAATGATCATGCACTGATCACGTGGCTATCATGCACTGATCACGTGACTGATCATGCACTGATCACGTGACTGCATGCACTGATCACGTGGCTGATCATGCACTGATCACGTGACTGATCATGCACTGATCACGTGGCTATCATGCACTGATCACGTGGCTGATCATGCACTGATCACGGGACTGATCATGCACTGATCACGGCGCTATCATGCACTGACACATGACTCATCATGCACTGATCACGTGGCTGATCATGCACTGATCACGTGACTATCATGCACTGATCACGTGGCTATCATGCACTGATCACGTGGATATCATGCACTGATCACGTGGCTGATCGCACACGATCACGTGACTGATCATGCACTGATCACGTGGCTATCATGCACTGATCACGTGGCTGATCATGCACTGATCACGTAGCTACCATGCACTGATCACGTGACTGATCATGCACTGATCACGTATTGATCATGCACTGATCACGTGGCTGATCATGCACTGATCACGTGACTGATCATGCACTGATCACGTGACTGATCATGCACTGATCACGTGGCTGATCATGCACTGATCACGTGGCTGATCATGCACTGATCACGTGACTGATCATGCACTGATCACGTGACTGATCATGCACTGATCACGTGGCTATCATGCACTGATCACGTGGCTGATCATGCAATGATCACGCAGCTATCATGCACTGGTCACGTGACTGATCATGCACTGATCACGTGGCTGATCATGCACTGATCACGTGACTGATCATGCACTGATCACGTGACTGATCATGCACTGATCACGTGGCTGATCATGCACTGATCACGTGACTGATCATGCACTGATCACGTGACTGATCATGCACTGATCACGTGACTGATCATGCACTGATCACGTGGCTGATCATGCACTGATCACGTGACTGATCATGCACTGATCACGTGACTGATCATGCACTGATCACGTGGCTATCATGCACTGATCACGTGGCTGATCATGCACTGATCACGCAGCTATCATGCACTGATCACGTGACTGATCATGCACTGATCACGTGGCTGATCATGCACTGATCACGTGACTGATCATGCACTGATCACGTGACTGATCATGCACTGATCACGTGGCTGATCATGCACTGATCACGTGACTGATCATGCACTGATCACGGACTGATCATGCACTGATCACGTGGCTATCATGCACTGATCACGTGGCTGATCATGCAATGATCACGTAGCTACCATGTACTGGTCACGTGACTGATCATGCACTGATCACGTAATTGATCATGCACTGATCACGTGGCTGATCATGCACTGATCACGTGACTGATCATGCACTGATCACGTGACTGATCATGCACTGATCACGTGGCTATCATGCACTGATCATGTGGCTGATCATGCAATGATCACGCAGCTATCATGTACTGATCACGTGACTGATCATGCACTGATCACGTGGCTGATCATGCACTGATCACGTGACTGATCATGCACTGATCACGTGACTGATCATGCACTGATCACGTGGCTATCATGCACTGATCACGTGGCTGATCATACACTGATCACGCAGCTACCATGCACTGATCACGTGACTGATCATGCACTGATCACGTAATTGATCATGCACTGATCACGTGGCTATCATGCACTGATCACGTGGCTGATCATGCACTGATCACGTGCCTGATCATGCACTGATCACATGACTGATCATGCACTGATCACGTGACTGATCATGCACTGATCACGTGGCTATCATGCACTATCACGTGGCTGATCATGCAATGATCATGTAGCTACCATGTACCTGTCACGTGACTGATCATACACTGATCAGGTGACTGATCATGCACTGATCACGTGGCTATCATGCACTGATCACGTGGCTGATCATGCACTGATCACGTGCCTGATCATGCACTGATCACGTGACTAATCATGCACTGATCACGTGGCAATCATTCACTGATCACGTGGCTGATCATGCACTGATCACGTGGCTATCATGCACTGATCACGTGGCTATCATGCACTGATCACGTGGCTGATCATGCACTGATACCATGACTGAGCATGGACTGATCACATGACTATCATGTAGTGATCACGTGACTTAATGGGGCTGATCATGTGACTGATCATGCGCTGATCATGTTTGCTATCATACACTGATCATGTGCCTCTGGAGGCAATAAACAAAGAGCTGAGTAGGCATGAATCAAACAGTCAGCAGGCAATAATCATGGAACTCAGCTGTGAGGAATCATGCTGCTCAGCTGGCAATAATCAAGCAGCTGAGCAGGCAGGAATTACACAGCACAGCTGGCAATTGTCAAGCAGATGACAGGCAGGAATCATGCAGCTCAGCTGGCAATTGTCAAGCAGATGAGCAGACAGTAATCACGCAGCTCAGCAGGCCCTGATCACGTGACTGAGCATGCACTGTTCACGTGGCTGATCATACACTGATCACGTGATTGATCATGCACTGATCACTTGGATATCATGCACTGATCACGTGGCTGATCATACACTGTTCACGTGTCTGACCATGCACTGATCACGTGGCTGATCATGCACTGAACACGTGATTGATCATGCACTGATCACGTGGCTGATCATGCACTGATCACGCAGCTATCATGCACTGGTCACGTGACTGATCATGCACTGATCACGTGACTGATCATGCACTGATCACGTGGCTTATCATGCACTGATCATGTGACTGATCATGTGCTGATCATGTTTGCTGTCACACACTGATCATGTGCATCTGGAGGCAATGAACAAAGAGCTGAGTAGGCAGGAATCAGTCAGCAGGCTATAATCATGGAACTCAGCTCTGAGAAATCATGCTGCTCAGCTGGAAATAATCAAGCAGATGAGCAGGCAGGAATTATGCAGCACAGGTGGCAATTGTCAAGGAGATGACAGGCAGGAATCGTACAGCTCAGCTGGCAATTGTCAAGCAGATGAGCAGACAGTAATCACGCAGCTCAGCAGGCCCTGATCACGTGACTGAGCATGCACTGTTCACGGCTGATCATACACTGATCACGTGAATGATCATGCACTGATCACGTGGCTATCATGCACTGATCACGTGATGATCATGCACTGATCACGTAATTGCATGCACTGATCACGTGGCTATCATGCACTGATCACGTGACTGATCATGCACTGATCACGTAGCTATCATGCACTGATCACGTGGCTGATCATGCACTCATCACGGGACTGATCGCACTGATCACGGCGCTATCATGCACTGACTACATGACTCCACATGCACTGATCACGTGGATGATCATGCACTGATCACGTGACTATCATGCACTGATCACGTGGCTATCATGCACTGATCACGTGGATATCATGCACTGATCACGTGGCTGATCACACACGATCACATGACTGATCATGCACTGATCACGTGGCTATCATGCACTGATCACGTGGCTGATCATGCAATGATCACGTAGCTACCATGTACTGGTCACGTGACTGATCATGCACTGATCACGTAATTGATCATGCACTGATCATGGCTGATCATGCACTGATCACGTGACTGATCATGCACTGATCACGTGACTGATCATGCACTGATCACGTGGCTATCATGCACTGCAATGGCTGATCATGCAATGATCACGCAGCTACATGTACTGTCACGTGACTGATCATGCACTGATCACGTGGCTGATCATGCACTGATCACGTGACTGATCATGCACTGATCACGTGACTGATCATGCACTGATCACGTGGCTATCATGCACTGATCACGTGGCTGATCATGCACTGATCACGCAGCTACCATGCACTGATCACGTGACTGATCATGCACTGATGGTAATTGATCATGCACTGATCACGTGGCTATCATGCACTGATCACGTGGCTGATCATGCACTGATCACGTGCCTGATCATGCACTGATCACATGACTGATCATGCACTGATCACGTGACTGATCATGCACTGATCACGTGGCTATCATGCACTACTCACGTGGCTGATCATGCAATGATCATGTAGCTACCATGTACTGGTCACGTGACTGATCATACACCTGATCAGGTGACTGATCATGCACTGATCACGTGGCTATCATGCACTGATCATGGCTGATCATACACTGATCACCTGCCTGGTCATGCACTGATCACGTGACTGATCATGCACTGATCACGTAGCAATCATTCACTGATCACCTGGCTGATCATGCACTGATCACGTGGCTATCATGCACTGATCACGGCTATCATGCACTGATCACGTGGCTGATCATGCACTGATACCGTGACTGAGCATGGACTGATCACATGACTATCATGTAGTGATCACGTGACTTAATGGCGCTGATCATGTGACTGATCATGCGCTGACATGTTTGCTATCATACACTGATCATGTGCCTCTGGAGGCAATAAACAAAGAGCTGAGTAGGCATGAATCAAACAGTCAGCAGGCAATAATCATGGAACTCAGCTGTGAGGAATCATGCTGCTCAGCTGGCAATAATCAAGCAGCTGAGCAGGCAGGAATTACACAGCACAGCTGGCAATTGTCAAGCAGATGACAGGCAGGAATCATGCAGCTCAGCTGGCAATTGTCAAGCAGATGAGCAGACAGTAATCACGCAGCTCAGCAGGCCCTGATCACGTGACTGAGCATGCACTGTTCATGGCTGATCATACACTGATCACGTGATTGATCATGCACTGATCACTTGGATATCATGCACTGATCACGTGGCTGATCATACACTGTTCACGTGTCTGACCATGCACTGATCACGTGGCTGATCATGCACTGATCACGTGACTGATCATGCACTGATCACGTGGCTGATCATGCACTGATCACGCAGCTACCATGTACTGGTGACTGATCATGCACTGATCACGAATTGATCATGCACTGATCACGTGGCTTATCATGCATTGATCATGTGACTGATCATGTGCTGATCATGTTTGGTGTCACACACTGATCATGTGCATCTGGAGGCAATGAACAAAGAGCTGAGTAGGCAGGAATCAGTCAGCAGGCTATAATCATGGAACTCAGCTCTGAGAAATCATGCTGCTCAGCTGGCAATAATCAAGTAGATGAGCAGGCAGGAATTATGCAGCAAAGGTGGCAATAGTCAAGGAGATGACAGGCAGGAATCGTACAGCTCAGCTGGCAATTGTCAAGCAGATGAGCAGACAGTAATCACGCAGCTCAGCAGGCCCTGATCACGTGACTGAGCATGCACTGTTCACGTCGCTGATCACACACCTATCACGTGACTGATCATGCACTGATCACGTGGCTATCATGCACTGATCACGTGACTGATCATGCACTGATCACGTAATTGCATGCACTGATCACGTGGCTATCATGCACTGATCACGTGACTGATCATGCACTGATCACGGGCTATCATGCACTGATCACCTGATCATACACTTCACGGACTGATCATGCACTGATCACGGCGCTATCATGCATTGACTACATGACTCACATGCACTGATCACGTGGATGATCATGCACTGATCACGTGACTATCATGCACTGATCACGTGGCTATCATGCACTGATCACGTGGATATCATGCACTGATCACGTGGCTGATCACACACGATCACATGACTGATCATGCACTGATCACGTGGCTATCATGCACTGATCACGTGGCTGATCATGCAATGATCACGTAGCTACCTGACTGGTCATGACTGATCATGCTGATCACGTAATTGATCATGCACTGATCACGTGGCTGATCATGCACTGATCACGACTGATCATGCACTGATCACGTGACTGATCATGCACTGATCACGTGGCTATCATGCACTGATCACGTGGCTGATCATGCACTGATCACGCAGCTACCATGCACTGATCACGTGACTGATCATGCACTGATCACGTGGCTGATCATGCACTGATCACGTGACTGATCATGCACTGATCACGTGACTGATCATGCACTGATCACGTGACTGATCATGCACTGATCACGTGGCTTATCATGCACTGATCATGTGACTGATCATGCGCTGATCATGTTTGGTATCACACTGATCATGTGCCTCTGGAGGCAATGAACAAAGAGCTGAGTAGGCATGAATCAGTCAGCAGGCAATAATCATGGAACTCAGCTCTGAGAATCATGCTGCTCAGCTGGCAATAATCAAGCAGCTGAGCAGGCAGGAATTATGCAGCACAGCTGGCAATTGTCAAGCAGATGACAGGCAGGAATCGTGCAGCTCAGCTGGCAATTGTCAAGCAGATGAGCAGACAGTAATCACGCAGCTCAGCAGGCCCTGATCACGTGACTGAGCATGCACTGTTCACGTGGCTGATCATACACTGATCACGTGACTGATCATGCACTGATCACGTGGCTATCATGCACTGATCACGTGACTGATCATGCACTGATCACGTAATTGTATGCACTGATCACGTGGCTGATCATGCACTGATCACGTGACTGATCATGCACTGATCACGTGGCTATCATGCACTGATCACGTGGCTGATCATGCACTGATCACGGGACTGATCATGCACTGATCACGGCGCTATCATGCACTGACACATGACTCCACATGCACTGATCACGTGGCTGATCATGCACTGATCACGTGACTGATCATGCACTGATCACGTGGCTATCATGCACTGATCACGTGGATATCATGCACTGATCACGTGGCTGATCATACACTGATCACGTGACTGATCATGCACTGATCACGTGGCTATCATGCACTGATCACGTGGCTGATCATGCAATGATCACGTGCTACCATGCACTGATCACGTGACTGATCATGCACTGATCACGTAATTGATCATGCACTGATCACGTGGCTGATCATGCACTGATCACGTGACTGATCATGCACTGATCACGTGACTGATCATGCACTGATCACGTAACTGATCATGCACTGATCACGTGGCTGATCATGCACTGATCACGTGACTGATCATGCACTGATCACGTGACTGATCATGCACTGATCACGTGGCTATCATGCACTGATCACGTGGCTGATCATGCAATGATCACGAGCTATCATGCACTGATCACGTGACTGATCATGCACTGATCACGTGGCTGATCATGCACTGATCACGTGACTGATCATGCACTGATCACGTGACTGATCATGCACTGATCACGTGGCTATCATGCACTGATCACGTGACTGATCATGCACTGATCACGTGACTGATCATGCACTGATCACGTAACTGATCATGCACTGATCACGTGGCTGATCATGCACTGATCACGTGACTGATCATGCACTGATCACGTGACTGATCATGCACTGATCACGTGGCTATCATGCACTGATCACGTGGCTGATCATGCACTGATCACGCAGCTATCATGCACTGGTCACGTGACTGATCATGCACTGATCACGTGGCTGATCATGCACTGATCACGTGACTGATCATGCACTGATCACGTGACTGATCATGCACTGATCACGTGGCTGATCATGCACTGATCACGTGACTGATCATGCACTGATCACGTGACTGATCATGCACTGATCACGTGGCTATCATGCACTGATCACGTGGCTGATCATGCACTGATCACGCAGCTATCATGCACTGGTCACGTGACTGATCATGCACTGATCACGTAATTGATCATGCACTGATCATGTGGCTGATCATGCACTGATCACGTGACTGATCATGCACTGATCACGTGACTGATCATGCACTGATCACGTGGCTATCATGCACTGATCACGTGGCTGATCATGCAATGATCACGCAGCTACCATGTACTGGTCACGTGACTGATCATGCACTGATCACGTGGCTGATCATGCACTGATCACGTGACTGATCATGCACTGATCACGTGACTGATCATGCACTGATCACGTGGCTATCATGCACTGATCACGTGGCTGATCATGCACTGATCACGCAGCTATCATGCACTATCACGTGACTGATCATGCACTGATCATGTAATTGATCATGCACTGATCACGTGGCTATCATGCACTGATCACGTGGCTGATCATGCACTGATCACGTGCCTGATCATGCATGATCACATGACTGATCATGCACTGATCACGTGACTGATCATGCACTGATCACTATCATGCACTGCACGTGGCTGATCATGCAATGATCATGTAGCTACCATGTACCGGTCACGTGACTGATCATGCACTGATCACGTGACTGATCATGCACTGATCACGTGGCTATCATGCACTGATCACGTGGCTGATCATACACTGATCACCTGCCTGGTCATGCACTGATCACGTGACTGATCATGCACTGATCACGTAGATCATGCACTGATCACCTGGCTGATCATGCACTGATCACGTGGCTATCATGCACTGATCACGTGGCTATCATGCACTGATCACGTGGCTGATCATGCACTGATACCATGACTGAGCATGGACTGATCACATGACTATCATGTAGTGATCACGTGACTTAATGGCGCTGATCATGTGACTGATCATGCGCTGATCATGTTTGCTATCATACACTGATCATGTGCCTCTGGAGGCAATAAACAAAGAGCTGAGTAGGCATGAATCAAACAGTCAGCAGGCATAATCATGGAACTCAGCTGTGAGGAATCATGCTGCTCAGCTGGCAATAATCAAGCAGCTGAGCAGGCAGGAATTACACAGCACAGCTGGCAATTGTCAAGCAGATGACAGGCAGGAATCATGCAGCTCAGCTGGCAATTGTCAAGCAGATGAGCAGACAGTAATCACGCAGCTCAGCAGGCCCTGATCACGTGACTGAGCATGCACTGTTCACGTGGCTGATCATACACTGATCACGTGACTGATCATGCACTGATCACTTGGATATCATGCACTGATCACGTGGCTGATCATACACTGTTCACGTGTCTGACCATGCACTGATCACGTGGCTGATCATGCACTGATCACGTGACTGATCATGCACTGATCACGTGGCTGATCATGCACTGATCACGCAGCTATCATGCACTGGTCACGTGACTGATCATGCACTGATCACGTAATTGATCATGCACTGATCACGTGGCTTATCATGCACTGATCATGTGACTGATCATGTGCTGATCATGTTTGGTGTCATACACTGATCATGTGCATCTGGAGGCAATGAACAAAGAGCTGAGTAGGCAGGAATCAGTCAGCAGGCTATAATCATGGAACTCAGCTCTGAGAAATCATGCTGCTCAGCTGGCAATAATCAAGTAGATGAGCAGGCAGGAATTATGCAGCACAGGTGGCAATTGTCAAGGAGATGACAGGCAGGAATCGTACAGCTCAGCTGGCAATTGTCAAGCAGATGAGCAGACAGTAATCACGCAGCTCAGCAGGCCCTGATCACGTGACTGAGCATGCACTGTTCACGTGGCTGATCACACACTATCATGTGAATGATCATGCACTGATCACGTGGCTCTCATGCACTGATCACGGATTGATCATGCACTGATCACGAATTGTATGCACTGCTCACGTGGCTATCATGCACTGATCATGTGACTGATCATGCACTGATCACGTGGCTATCATGCACTGATCACGTGGCTGATCATGCACTGATCACGGGACTGATCATGCACTGATCACGGCGCTATCATGCACTGACTACATGACTCCACATGCACTGATCACGTGGATGATCATGCACTGATCACGTGACTATCATGCACTGATCACGTGGCTATCATGCACTGATCACGTGGATATCATGCACTGATCACGTGGCTGATCATGCACGATCACGTGACTGATCATGCACTGATCACGTGGCTATCATGTACTGATCACGTGGCTGATCATGCAATGATCACGTAGCTACCATGTACTGGTCACGTGACTGATCATGCACTGATCACGTAATTGATCATGCACTGATCACGTGGCTGATCATGCACTGATCACGTGACTGATCATGCACTGATCACGTGACTGATCATGCACTGATCACGTGGCTATCATGCACTGATCACGTGGCTGATCATGCAATGATCACGCAGCTACCATGTACTGATCACGTGACTGATCATGCACTGATCATATGGCTGATCATGCACTGATCACGTGACTGATCATGCACTGATCACGTGACTGATCATGCACTGATCACGTGGCTATCATGCACTGATCACGTGGCTGATCATGCACTGATCACGCAGCTATCATGTACTGGTCACGTGACTGATCATGCACTGATCACGTAACTGATCATGCACTGATCACGTGGCTATCATGCACTGATCACATGGCTGATCATGCACTGATCACGTGCCTGATCATGCACTGATCACGTGACTGATCATGCACTGATCACGTGACTGATCATGCACTGATCACGTGGCTATCATGCACTTCTCACGTGGCTGATCATGCTATGATCATGTAGCTACCATGTACCGGTCACGTGACTGATCACGTACTGATCACGTGACTGATCATGCACTGATCACGTGGCTATCATGCACTGATCACGTGGCTGATCATGCACTGATCACCTGCCTGGTCATGCACTGATCACGTGACTGATCATGCACTGATCACGTAGCAATCATGCACTGATCACGTGGCTGATCATGCACTGATCACGTGGCTATCATGCACTGATCACGTGGCTATCATGCACTGATCACGTGGCTGATCATGCACTGATACCTGACTGAGCATGGACTGATCACATGACTATCATGTAGTGATCACGTGACTTAATGGGGCTGATCATGTGACTGATCATGCGCTGATCATGTTTGCTATCATACACTGATCATGTGCCTCTGGAGGCAATAAACAAAGAGCTGAGTAGGCATGAATCAAACAGTCAGCAGGCAATAATCATGGAACTCAGCTGTGAGGAATCATGCTGCTCAGCTGGCAATAATCAAGCAGCTGAGCAGGCAGGAATTACACAGCACAGCTGGCAATTGTCAAGCAGATGACAGGCAGGAATCATGCAGCTCAGCTGGCAATTGTCAAGCAGATGAGCAGACAGTAATCACGCAGCTCAGCAGGCCCTGATCACGTGACTGAGCATGCACTGTTCACGTGGCTGATCATACACTGATCACGTGATTGATCATGCACTGATCACTTGGATATCATGCACTGATCACGTGGCTGATCATACACTGTTCACGTGTCTGACCATGCACTGATCACGTGGCTGATCATGCACTGATCACGTGATTGATCATGCACTGATCACGTGGCTGATCATGCACTGATCACGCAGCTACCATGCACTGGTCACATGACTGATCATGCACTGATCACGTAATTGATCATGCACTGATCACCTGGCTTATCATGCATTGATCATGTGACTGATCATGTGCTGATCATGTTTGGTGTCACACACTGATCATGTGCATCTGGAGGCAATGAACAAAGAGCTGAGTAGGCAGGAATCAGTCAGCAGGCTATAATCATGGAACTCAGCTCTGAGAAATCATGCTGCTCAGCTGGCAATAATCAAGTAGATGAGCAGGCAGGAATTATGCAGCACAGGTGGCAATAGTCAAGGAGATGACAGGCAGGAATCGTACAGCTCAGCTGGCAATTGTCAAGCAGATGAGCAGACAGTAATCACGCAGCTCAGCAGGCCCTGATCACGTGACTGAGCATGCACTGTTCACGTCTGATCACACACCTATCATGTGAATGATCATGCACTGATCACGTGGCTCTCATGCACTGATCACGTGATTGCGCATGCACTGATCACGTAATTGTATGCACTGATCACGTGGCTATCATGCACTGATCATGTGACTGATCATGCACTGATCACGTAGCTATCATGCACTGATCACGTGGCTGATCATGCACTGATCACGGGACTGATCATGCACTGATCACGGCGCTATCATGCACTGACTACATGACTCCACATGCACTGATCACGTGGATGATCATGCACTGATCACGTGACTATCATGCACTGATCACGTGGCTATCATGCACTGATCACGTGGATATCATGCACTGATCACGTGGCTGATCACACACGTATCACATGACTGATCATGCACTGATCACGTGGCTATCATGCACTGATCACGTGGCTGATCATGCAATGATCACGTAGCTACCATGTACTGGTCACGTGACTGATCATGCACTGATCACGTAATTGATCATGCACTGATCATGTGGCTGATCATGCACTGATCACGTGACTGATCATGCACTGATCACGTGACTGATCATGCACTGATCACGTGGCTATCATGCACTGATAATGTGGCTGATCATGCACTGATCACGCAGCTACCATGCACTGATCACGTGACTGATCATGCACTGATCACGTGGCTGATCATGCACTGATCACGTGACTGATCATGCACTGATCACGTGGCTATCATGCACTGATCACGTGGCTGATCATGCACTGATCACGCAGCTACCATGCACTGATCACGTGACTGATCATGCACTGATCACGTAATTGATCATGCACTGATCACGTGGCTATCATGCACTGATCACATGGCTGATCATACACTGATCACGTGCCTGATCATGCACTGATCACATGACTGATCATGCACTGATCACGTGACTGATCATGCACTGATCACGTGGCTATCATGCACTCACGTGGCTGATCATGCAATGATCATGTAGCTACCATGTACTGGTCACGTGACTGATCATACACCCATCAGGTGACTGATCATGCACTGATCACGTGGCTATCATGCACTGATCACGTGGCTGATCATACACTGATCACCTGCCTGATCATGCACAGATCACGTGACTGATCATGCACTGATCACGTAGCAATCATGCACTGATCACCTGGCTGATCATGCACTGATCACGTGGCTATCATGCACTGATCACGTGGCTATCATGCACTGATCACGTGGCTGATCATGCACTGATACCGTGACTGAGCATGGACTGATCACATGACTATCATGTAGTGATCACGTGACTTAATGGCGCTGATCATGTGACTGATCATGCGCTGATCATGTTTGCTATCATACACTGATCATGTGCCTCTGGAGGCAATAAACAAAGAGCTGAGTAGGCATGAATCAAACAGTCAGCAGGCAATAATCATGGAACTCAGCTGTGAGGAATCATGCTGCTCAGCTGGCAATAATCAAGCAGCTGAGCAGGCAGGAATTACACAGCACAGCTGGCAATTGTCAAGCAGATGACAGGCAGGAATCATGCAGCTCAGCTGGCAATTGTCAAGCAGATGAGCAGACAGTAATCACGCAGCTCAGCAGGCCCTGATCACGTGACTGAGCATGCACTGTTCACGTGGCTGATCATACACTGATCACGTGATTGATCATGCACTGATCACTTGGATATCATGCACTGATCACGTGGCTGATCATACACTGTTCACGTGTCTGACCATGCACTGATCACGTGGCTGATCATGCACTGATCACGTGACTGATCATGCACTGATCACGTGGCTGATCATGCACTGATCACGCAGCTACCATGCACTGGTCACGTGACTGATCATGCACTGATCACGTGATTGATCATGCACTGATCACCTGGCTTATCATGCATTGATCATGTGACTGATCATGTGCTGATCATGTTTGGTGTCACACACTGATCATGTGCATCTGGAGGCAATGAACAAAGAGCTGAGTAGGCAGGAATCAGTCAGCAGGCTATAATCATGGAACTCAGCTCTGAGAAATCATGCTGCTCAGCTGGCAATAATCAACTAGATGAGCAGGCAGGAATTATGCAGCACAGGTGGCAATTGTCAAGGAGATGACAGGCAGGAATCGTACAGCTCAGCTGGCAATTGTCAAGCAGATGAGCAGACAGTAATCACGCAGCTCAGCACGCCCTGATCACGTGACTGAGCATGCACTGTTCACGTCGCTGATCACACACCTATCACGTGAATGATCATGCACTGATCACGTGGCTATCATGCACTGATCACGTGATGATCATGCACTGATCACGTAATTGCATGCACTGATCACGTGGCTATCATGCACTGATCATGTGACTGATCATGCACTGATCACGTGGCTATCATGCACTGATCACGTGGCTGATCATGCACTGATCACGGGACTGATCATGCACTGATCACGGCGCTATCATGCACTGACTACATGACTGCACATGCACTGATCACGTGGATGATCATGCACTGATCACGTGACTATCATGCACTGATCACGTGGCTGATCATGCACTGATCACGTGGATATCATGCACTGATCACATGGCTGATCATGCACTGATCAATGGCTGATCATGCACTGATTACATGACTGATCATGCACTGATCACGTGACTGATCATGCACTGATCACGTGGCTATCATGCACTGCTCACGTGGCTGATCATGCAATGATCACGTAGCTACCATGCACTGGTCACGTGACTGATCATGCACTGATCAGTGACTGATCATGCACTGATCACGTGGCTATCATGCACTGATCATGTGGCTGATCATGCACTGATCACCTGCCTGGTCATGCACAGATCACGTGACTGATCATGCACTGATCACGTGCAATCATGCACTGATCACCTGGCTGATCATGCACTGATCACGTGGCTATCATGCACTGATCACGTGGCTATCATGCACTGATCACGTGGCTGATCATGCACTGATACCGTGACTGAGCATGGACTGATCACATGACTATCATGTAGTGATCACGTGACTTAATGGGGCTGATCATGTGACTGATCATGCGCTGATCATGTTTGCTATCATACACTGATCATGTGCCTCTGGAGGCAATAAACAAAGAGCTGAGTAGGCATGAATCAAACAGTCAGCAGGCAATAATCATGGAACTCAGCTGTGAGGAATCATGCTGCTCAGCTGGCAATAATCAAGCAGCTGAGCAGGTAGGAATTACACAGCACAGCTGGCAATTGTCAAGCAGATGACAGGCAGGAATCATGCAGCTCAGCTGGCAATTGTCAAGCAGATGAGCAGACAGTAATCACGCAGCTCAGCAGGCCCTGATCACGTGACTGAGCATGCACTGTTCACCTGGCTGATCATACACTGATCACGTGACTGATCATGCACTGATCACTTGGATATCATGCACTGATCACGTGGCTGATCATACACTGTTCACGTGTCTGACCATGCACTGATCACGTGGCTGATCATGCACTGATCACGTGACTGATCATGCACTGATCACGTGGCTGATCATGCACTGATCACGCAGCTACCATGTACTGGTCACGACTGATCATGCACTGATCACGTAATTGATCATGCACTGATCACCTGGCTTATCATGCATTGATCATGTGACTGATCATGTGCTGATCATGTTTGGTGTCACACACTGATCATGTGCATCTGGAGGCAATGAACAAAGAGCTGAGTAGGCAGGAATCAGTCAGCAGGCTATAATCATGGAACTCAGCTCTGAGAAATCATGCTGCTCAGCTGGAAATAATCAAGTAGATGAGCAGGCAGGAATTATGCAGCACAGGTGGCAATAGTCAAGGAGATGACAGGCAGGAATCGTACAGCTCAGCTGGCAATTGTCAAGCAGATGAGCAGACAGTAATCACGCAGCTCAGCAGGCCCTGATCACGTGACTGAGCATGCACTGTTCACGTCGCTGATCACACACCGATCATGTGAATGATCATGCACTGATCACGTGGCTCATGCACTGATCACGTGATTGATCATGCACTGATCACGTAATTTCATGCACTGATCACGTGGCTATCATGCACTGATCACTTGGCTGATCATGCACTGATCACGGGACTGATCGTGCACTGATCACGGCGCTATCATGCACTGACTACATGACTCCACATGCACTGATCACGTGGATGATCATGCACTGATCACGTGACTATCATGCACTGATCACGTGGCTATCATGCACTGATCACGTGGATATCATGCACTGATCACGTGGCTGATCACACACGTATCACATGACTGATCATGCACTGATCACGTGGCTATCATGCACTGATCACGTGGCTGATCATGCAATGATCACGTAGCTACCATGTACTGGTCACGTGACTGATCATGCACTGATCACGTAATTGATCATGCACTGATCACGTGGCTGATCATGCACTGATCACGTGACTGATCATGCACTGATCACGTGACTGATCATGCACTGATCACGTGGCTATCATGCACTGCTCACGTGGCTGATCATGCAATGATCACGCAGCTACCATGTACTGATCACGTGACTGATCATGCACTGATCACGTGGCTGATCATGCACTGATCACGTGACTGATCATGCACTGATCACGTGGCTATCATGCACTGATCACGTGGCTGATCATACACTGATCACGCAGCTACCATGTACTGGTCACGTGACTGATCATGCACTGATCATGTAATTGATCATGCACTGATCACGTGGCTATCATGCACTGATCACATGGCTGATCATGCACTGATCACGTGCCTGATCATGCACTGATTACATGACTGATCATGCACTGATCACGTACTGATCATGCACTGATCACGTGGCTATCATGCACTATCACGTGGCTGATCATGCAATGATCATGTAGCTACCATGTACCGGTCACGTGACTGATCATACACCCATCAGGTGACTGATCATGCACTGATCACGTGGCTATCATGCACTGATCACGTGGCTGATCATACACTGATCACCTGCCTGATCATGCACAGATCACGTGACTGATCATGCACTGATCACGTAGCAATCATGCACTGATCACCTGGCTGATCATGCACTGATCACGTGGCTATCATGCACTGATCACGTGGCTATCATGCACTGATCACGTGGCTGATCATGCACTGATACCGTGACTGAGCATGGACTGATCACATGACTATCATGTAGTGATCACGTGACTTAATGGGGCTGATCATGTGACTGATCATGCGCTGATCATGTTTGCTATCATACACTGATCATGTGCCTCTGGAGGCAATAAACAAAGAGCTGAGTAGGCATGAATCAAACAGTCAGCAGGCAATAATCATGGAACTCAGCTGTGAGGAATCATGCTGCTCAGCTGGCAATAATCAAGCAGCTGAGCAGGCAGGAATTACACAGCACAGCTGGCAATTGTCAAGCAGATGACAGGCAGGAATCATGCAGCTCAGCTGGCAATTGTCAAGCAGATGAGCAGACAGTAATCACGCAGCTCAGCAGGCCCTGATCACGTGACTGAGCATGCACTGTTCACGTGGCTGATCATACACTGATCACGTGATTGATCATGCACTGATCACTTGGATATCATGCACTGATCACGTGGCTGATCATACACTGTTCACGTGTCTGACCATGCACTGATCACGTGGCTGATCATGCACTGATCACGTGACTGATCATGCACTGATCACGTGGCTGATCATGCACTGATCACGCAGCTACCATGCACTGGTCACATGACTGATCATGCACTGATCACGTAATTGATCATGCACTGATCACGTGGCTTATCATGCATTCATCATGTGACTGATCATGTGCTGATCATGTTTGGTGTCACACACTGATCATGTGCATCTGGAGGCAATGAACAAAGAGCTGAGTAGGCAGGAATCAGTCAGCAGGCTATAATCATGGAACTCAGCTCTGAGAAATCATGCTGCTCAGCTGGAAATAATCAAGTAGATGAGCAGGCAGGAATTATGCAGCACAGGTGGCAATAGTCAAGGAGATGACAGGCAGGAATCGTACAGCTCAGCTGGCAATTGTCAAGCAGATGAGCAGACAGTAATCACGCAGCTCAGCAGGCCCTGATCACGTGACTGAGCATGCACTGTTCACGTGGCTGATCACACACTGATCACGTGAATGATCATGCACTGATCACGTGGCTCTCATGCACTGATCACGTGACTGATCATGCACTGATCACGTAATTCTATGCACTGATCACGTGGCTATCATGCACTGATCACGTGGCTGATCATGCACTGATCACGGGACTGATCATGCACTGATCACGGCGCTATCATGCATTGACTACATGACTCACATGCACTGATCACGTGGATGATCATGCACTGATCACGTGACTATCATGCACTGATCACGTGGCTATCATGCACTGATCACGTGGATATCATGCACTGATCACGTGGCTGATCACACAGTATCACATGACTGATCATGCACTGATCACGTGGCTATCATGCACTGATCACGTGGCTGATCATGCAATGATCACGTAGCTACCATGCACTGGTCACGTGACTGATCATGCACTGATCACGTAATTGATCATGCACTGATCACGTGGCTGATCATGCACTGATCACGTGACTGATCATGCACTGATCACGTGACTGATCATGCACTGATCACGTGGCTATCATGCACTGCTCACGTGGCTGATCATGCAATGATCACGCAGCTATCATGTACTGATCACGTGACTGATCATGCACTGATCATGTGGCTGATCATGCACTGATCACGTGACTGATCATGCACTGATCACGTGGCTATCATGCACTGATCACGTGGCTGATCATGCACTGATCACGCAGCTACCATGTACTGGTCACGTGACTGATCATGCACTGATCATGTAATTGATCATGCACTGATCACGTGGCTATCATGCACTGATCACGTGGCTGTCATACACTGATCACGTGCCTGGTCATGCACTGATTACATGACTGATCATGCACTGATCACGTGACTGATCATGCACTGATCACGTGGCTATCATGCACTACTCACGTGGCTGATCATGCAATGATCATGTAGCTACCATGTACTGGTCACGTGACTGATCATACACCCATCAGGTGACTGATCATGCACTGATCACGTGGCTATCATGCACTGATCACGTGGCTGATCATACACTGATCACCTGCCTGGTCATGCACTGATCACGTGACTAATCATGCACTGATCACGTAGCAATCATGCACTGATCACCTGGCTGATCATGCACTGATCACGTGGCTATCATGCACTGATCACGTGGCTATCATGCACTGATCACGTGGCTGATCATGCACTGATACCGTGACTGAGCATGGACTGATCACATGACTATCATGTAGTGATCACGTGACTTAATGGCGCTGATCATGTGACTGATCATGCGCTGATCATGTTTGCTATCATACACTGATCATGTGCCTCTGGAGGCAATAAACAAAGAGCTGAGTAGGCATGAATCAAACAGTCAGCAGGCAATAATCATGGAACTCAGCTGTGAGGAATCATGCTGCTCAGCTGGCATAATCAAGCAGCTGAGCAGGCAGGAATTACACAGCACAGCTGGCAATTGTCAAGCAGATGACAGGCAGGAATCATGCAGCTCAGCTGGCAATTGTCAAGCAGATGAGCAGACAGTAATCACGCAGCTCAGCAGGCCCTGATCACGTGACTGAGCATGCACTGTTCACGTGGCTGATCATACACTGATCACGTGATTGATCATGCACTGATCACTTGGATATCATGCACTGATCACGTGGCTGATCATACACTGTTCACGTGTCTGACCATGCACTGATCACGTGGCTGATCATGCACTGATCACGTGATTGAACATGCACTGATCACGTGGCTGATCATGCACTGATCACGCAGCTATCATGCACTGGTCACATGACTGATCATGCACTGATCACGTAATTGATCATGCACTGATCACGTGGCTTATCATGCACTGATCATGTGACTGATCATGTGCTGATCATGTTTGGTGTCACACACTGATCATGTGCATCTGGAGGCAATGAACAAAGAGCTGAGTAGGCAGGAATCAGTCAGCAGGCTATAATCATGGAACTCAGCTCTGAGAAATCATGCTGCTCAGCTGGAAATAATCAAGTAGATGAGCAGGCAGGAATTATGCAGCACAGGTGGCAATTGTCAAGGAGATGACAGGCAGGAATCGTACAGCTCAGCTGGCAATTGTCAAGCAGATGAGCAGACAGTAATCACGCAGCTCAGCAGGCCCTGATCACGTGACTGAGCATGCACTGTTCACGTCGCTGATCACACACCTATCATGTGAATGATCATGCACTGATCACGTGGCTCTCATGCACTGATCACGTGATTGCGCATGCACTGATCACGTAATTGTATGCACTGCTCACGTGGCTATCATGCACTGATCACGTGGCTGATCATGCACTGATCACGTAGCTACCATGCACTGATCACGTGGCTGATCATGCACTGATCACGGGACTGATCATGCACTGATCACGGCGCTATCATGCATTGACTACATGACTCACATGCACTGATCACGTGGATGATCATGCACTGATCACGTGACTATCATGCACTGATCACGTGGCTATCATGCACTGATCACGTGGATATCATGCACTGATCACGTGGCTGATCACACACGTATCACATGACTGATCATGCACTGATCACGTGGCTATCATGCACTGATCACGTGGCTGATCATGCACTGATCACGTAGCTACCATGTACTGGTCACGTGACTGATCATGCACTGATCACGTAATTGATCATGCACTGATCATGTGGCTGATCATGCACTGATCACGTGACTGATCATGCACTGATCACGTGACTGATCAAGCACTGATCACGTGGCTATCATGCACTGATAATGTGGCTGATCATGCACTGATCACGCAGCTACCATGTACTGATCACGTGACTGATCATGCACTGATCATGTGGCTGATCATGCACTGATCACGTGACTGATCATGCACTGATCACGTGGCTGATCATGCACTGATCACGTGGCTATCATGCACTGATCACGTGGCTGATCATGCACTGATCACGCAGCTACCATGTACTGATCACGTGACTGATCATGCACTGATGATGTAATTGATCATGCACTGATCACGTGGCTATCATGCACTGATCACATGGCTGGTCATACACTGATCACGTGCCTGGTCATGCACTGATCACATGACTGATCATGCACTGATCACTGATCATGCACTGATCACGTGGCTATCATGCACTACTCACGTGGCTGATCATGCAATGATCATGTAGCTCCCATGTATCACGGACTGATCATACACCCATCAGGTGACTGATCATGCACTGATCACGTGGCTATCATGCACTGATCACTGGTCATACACTGATCACCTGCCTGGTCATGCACTGATCACGTGACTAATCATGAACTGATCACGTAGCAATCATTCACTGATCACCTGGCTGATCATGCACTGATCACGTGGCTATCATGCACTGATCACGTGGCTATCATGCACTGATCACGTGGCTGATCATGCACTGATACCATGACTGAGCATGGACTGATCACATGACTATCATGTAGTGATCACGTGACTTAATGGCGCTGATCATGTGACTGATCATGCGCTGATCATGTTTGCTATCATACACTGATCATGTGCCTCTGGAGGCAATAAACAAAGAGCTGAGTAGGCATGAATCAAACAGTCAGCAGGCAATAATCATGGAACTCAGCTGTGAGGAATCATGCTGCTCAGCTGGCAATAATCAAGCAGCTGAGCAGGCAGGAATTACACAGCACAGCTGGCAATTGTCAAGCAGATGACAGGCAGGAATCATGCAGCTCAGCTGGCAATTGTCAAGCAGATGAGCAGACAGTAATCACGCAGCTCAGCAGGCCCTGATCACGTGACTGAGCATGCACTGTTCACGTGGCTGATCATACACTGATCACGTGATTGATCATGCACTGATCACTTGGATATCATGCACTGATCACGTGGCTGATCAAACACTGTTCACATGTCTGACCATGCACTGATCACGTGGCTGATCATGCACTGATCACGTGATTGATCATGCACTGATCACGTGGCTGATCATGCACTGATCACGCAGCTACCATGCACTGGTCACATGACTGATCATGCACTGATCACGTAACTGATCATGCACTGATCACCTGGCTTATCATGCATTCATCATGTGACTGATCATGTGCTGATCATGTTTGGTGTCACACACTGATCATGTGCATCTGGAGGCAATGAACAAAGAGCTGAGTAGGCAGGAATCAGTCAGCAGGCTATAATCATGGAACTCAGCTCTGAGAAATCATGCTGCTCAGCTGGAAATAATCAAGTAGATGAGCAGGCAGGAATTATGCAGCACAGGTGGCAATTGTCAAGGAGATGACAGGCAGGAATCATATAGCTCAGCTGGCAATTGTCAAGCAGATGAGCAGACAGTAATCACGCAGCTCAGCAGGCCCTGATCACGTGACTGAGCATGCACTGTTCACGTCGCTGATCACACACCTATCAGGTGAATGATCATGCACTGATCACGTGGCTCATGCACTGATCACGTGACTGATCATGCACTGATCACGTAATTGTATGCACTGATCACGTGGCTATCATGCACTGATCACGTGACTGATCATGCACTGATCACGTAGCTATCATGCACTGATCACGTGGCTGATCATACACTCACGGGACTGATCATGCACTGATCACGGCGCTATCATGCATTGACTACATGACTTCACATGCACTGATCACGTGGATGATCATGCACTGATCACGTGACTATCATGCACTGATCACGTGGCTATCATGCACTGATCAGGTGGATATCATGCACTGATCACGTGGCTGATCACACACGTATCACATGACTGATCATGCACTGATCACGTGGCTATCATGCACTGATCACGTGGCTGATCATGCAATGATCACGTAGCTACCATGTACTGGTCACGTGACTGATCATGCAATGATCACGTAATTGATCATGCACTGATCATTTGGCTGATCATGCACTGATCACGTGACTGATCATGCACTGATCACGTGACTGATCATGCACTGATCACGTGGCTATCATGCACTGCTCATGTGGCTGATCATGCAATGATCACGCAGCTACCATGTACTGGTCACGTGACTGATCATGCACTGATCATGTGGCTGATCATGCACTGATCACGTGACTGATCATGCACTGATCACGTGGCTATCATGCACTGATCACTTGGCTGGTCATACACTGATCACGCAGCTACCATGTACTGGTCACGTGACTGATCATGCACTGATGACGTAATTGATCATGCACTGATCACGTGGCTATCATGCACTGATCACATGGCTGGTCATACACTGATCACGTGCCTGGTCATGCACTGATCACATGACTGATCATGCACTGATCACGTGACTGATCATGCACTGATCACGTGGCTATCATGCACTACTCACGTGGCTGATCATGCAATGATCATGTAGCTACCATGTACCGGTCACGTGACTGATCATACACCCATCAGGTGACTGATCATGCACTGATCACGTGGTATCATGCACTGATCATGTGGCTGGTCATACACTGATCACCTGCCTGGTCATGCACTGATCACGTGACTAATCATGAACTGATCACGTAGCAATCATTCACTGATCACCTGGCTGATCATGCACTGATCACGTGGCTATCATGCAATGATCACGTGGCTATCATGCACTGATCACGTGGCTGATCATGCACTGATACCATGACTGAGCATGGACTGATCACATGACTATCATGTAGTGATCACGTGACTTAATGGGGCTGATCATGTGACTGATCATGCGCTGATCATGTTTGCTATCATACACTGATCATGTGCCTCTGGAGGCAATAAACAAAGAGCTGAGTAGGCATGAATCAAACAGTCAGCAGGCAATAATCATGGAACTCAGCTGTGAGGAATCATGCTGCTCAGCTGGCAATAATCAAGCAGCTGAGCAGGCAGGAATTACACAGCACAGCTGGCAATTGTCAAGCAGATGACAGGCAGGAATCATGCAGCTCAGCTGGCAATTGTCAAGCAGATGAGCAGACAGTAATCACGCAGCTCAGCAGGCCCTGATCACGTGACTGAGCATGCACTGTTCACCTGGCTGATCATACACTGATCACGTGATTGATCATGCACTGATCACTTGGATATCATGCACTGATCACGTGGCTGATCATACACTGCTCATGTAACTGATCATGCACTGATCACGTGGCTGATCATGCACTGAACACGTGATTGAACATGCACTTATCACGTGGCTGATCATGCAGTGATCACGCAGCTACCATGCACTGGTCACATGACTGATCATGCACTGATCACGTAATTGATCATGCACTGATCACCTGGCTTATCATGCATTGATCATGTGACTGATCATGTGCTGATCATGTTTGGTGTCACACACTGATCATGTGCATCTGGAGGCAATGAACAAAGAGCTGAGTAGGCAGGAATCAGTCAGCAGGCTATAATCATGGAACTCAGCTCTGAGAAATCATGCTGCTCAGCTGGAAATAATCAAGTAGATGAGCAGGCAGGAATTATGCAGCACAGGTGGCAATAGTCAAGGAGATGACAGGCAGGAATCGTACAGCTCAGCTGGCAATTGTCAAGCAGATGAGCAGACAGTAATCACGCAGCTCAGCACGCCCTGATCACGTGACTGAGCATGCACTGTTCACGTCGCTGATCACACACCTATCACGTGAATGATCATGAACTGATCACGTGGCTCTCATGCACTGATCACGTGATTGATCATGCACTGATCACGTAATTGCATGCACTGCTCACGTGGCTATCATGCACTGATCATGTGACTGATCATGCACTGATCACGTAGCTATCTTGCACTGATCACTTGGCTGATCATACACTCATCACGGGACTGATCGTGCACTGATCACGGCGCTATCATGCATTGACTACATGACTCCACATGCACTGATCACGTGGATGATCATGCACTGATCACGTGACTATCATGCACTAATCACGTGGCTATCATTCACTGATCAGGTGGATATCATGCACTGATCACGTGGCTGATCACACACGTATCACATGACTGATCATGCACTGATCACGTGGCTATCATGTACTGATCACGTGGCTGATCATGCAATGATCACGTAGCTACCATGTACTGGTCACGTGACTGATCATGCAATGATCACGTAATTGATCATGCACTGATCATGTGGCTGATCATGCACTGATCACGTGACTGATCATGCACTGATCACGTGACTGATCATGCACTGATCACGTGGCTATCATGCACTGATCATGTGGCTGATCATGCACTGATCACGCAGCTACCATGCACTGGTCACGTGACTGATCATGCACTGATGATGTAATTGATCATGCACTGATCACGTGGCTATCATGCACTGATCACGTGGCTGGTCATACACTGATCACGCGGCTGGTCATGCACTGATTACATGATTGATCATGCACTGACCACGTCACTGATCATGCACTGATCACGTGGCTGATCATGCACTATCACGTGGCTGATCATGCACTGATCATGTAGCTACCATGTACCGGTCACGTGACTGATCATACACCCATCAGGTGACTGATCATGCACTGATCACGTGGCTATCATGCACTGATCATGTGGCTGGTCATACACTGATCACCTGCCTGGTCATGCACAGATCACGTGACTAATCATGAACTGATCACGTAGCAATCATTCACTGATCACTTGGCTGATCATGCACTGATCACGTGGCTATCACGCAATGATCACGTGGCTATCATGCACTGATCACGTGTCTGATCATGCACTGATACCATGACTGAGCATGGACTGGTCACATGACTATCATGTAGTGATCACGTGACTTAATGGCGCTGACCATGTGACTGATCATGCGCTGAGCATGTTTGCTATCATACACTGATCATGTGCCTCTGGAGGCAATAAACAAAGTGCTGAGTAGGCATGAATCAAACAGTCAGCAGGCAATAATCATGGAACTCAGCTGTGAGGAATCATGCTGCTCAGCTGGCAATAATCAAGCAGCTGAGCAGGCAGGAATTACACAGCACAGCTGGCAATTGTCAAGCAGATGACAGGCAGGAATCATGCAGCTCAGCTGGCAATTGTCAAGCAGATGAGCAGACAGTAATCACGCAGCTCAGCAGGCCCTGATCACGTGACTGAGCATGCACTGTTCAAGTGGCTGATCATACACTGATCACGTGATTGATCAAGCATTGATCACTTGGATATCATGCACTGATCACGTGGCTAATCATACACTGTTCACGTGTCTGACCATGCACTGATCACGTGGCTGATCATGCACTGAACACGTGATTGAACATGCACTTATCACGTGGCTGATCATGCAGTGATCACGCAGCTACCATGTACTGGTCACATGACTGATCATGCACTGATCACGTAATTGATCATGCACTGATCACCTGGTTTATCATGCATTCATCATGTGACTGATCATGTGCTGATCATGTTTGGTGTCACACACTGATCATGTGCATCTGGAGGCAATGAACAAAGAGCTGAGTAGGCAGGAATCAGTCAGCAGGCTATAATCATGGAACTCAGCTCTGAGAAATCATGCTGCTCAGCTGGAAATAATCAAGTAGATGAGCAGGCAGGAATTATGCAGCACAGGTGGCAATAGTCAAGGAGATGACAGGCAGGAATCGTACAGCTCAGCTGGCGATTGTCAAGCAGATGAGCAGACAGTAATCACGCAGCTCAGCAGGCCCTGATCACGTGACTGAGCATGCACTGTTCACGCCGCTGATCACACACCTATCATGTGAATGATCATGCACTGATCACGTGGCTCTCATGCACCGATCACGTGATTGCGCATGCACCGATCACGTAATTGTATGCACTGCTCACGTGGCTATCATGCACTGATCATGTGACTGATCATGCACTGATCACGTAGCTATCTTGCACTGATCACTTGGCTGATCATACACTCATCACGGGACTGATCGTGCACCGATCACGGCGCTATCATGCATTGACTACATGACTCCACATGCACTGATCACGTGGATGATCATGCACTGATCACGTGACTATCATGCACCAATCACGTGGCTATCATTCACTGATCAGGTGGATATCATGCACTGATCACGTGGCTGATCACACACGTATCACATGACTGATCATGCACTGATCACGTGGCTATCATGTACTGATCACGTGGCTGATCATGCAATGATCACGTAGCTACCATGTACTGGTCACGTGACTGATCATGCAATGATCACGCAATTGATCATGCACTGATCATGTGGCTGATCATGCACTGATCACGTGACTGATCATGCACTGATCACGTGACTGATCAAGCACTGATCACGTGGCTATCATGCACTGCTAATGTGGCTGATCATGAAATGATCACGTGGCTACCATGTACTGGTCACGTGACTGATCATGCACTGATCATGTGGCTGATCAGGCACTGATCACGTGACCGATCATGCACTGATCACGTGACTGATCATGCACTGATCACGTGGCTATCATGCACTGATCACTTGGCTGGTCATACACTGATCACGCAGCTACCATGTACTGGTCACGTGACTGATCATGCACTGATGATGTAATTGATCATGCACTGATCACGTGGCTATCATGCACTGATCACATGGCTGGTCATACACTGATCACGTGCCTGGTCATGCACAGATAACATGACTGATCATGCACTGATCACGCCACTGATCATGCACTGATCACGTGGCTATCATGCACTACTCACGTGGCTGATCATGCAATGATCATGTAGCTACCATGTACCGGTCACGTGACTGATCATACACCCATCAGGTGACTGATCATGCACTGATCACGTGGCTATCATGCACTGATCATGTGGCTGGTCATACACTGATCACCTGCCTGGTCATGCACAGATCACGTGACTAATCATGAACTGATCACGTAGTAATCATTCACTGATCACCTGACTGATCATGCACTGATCACGTGGCTATCATGCAATGATCACGTGGCTATCATGCACTGATCACGTGTCTGATCATGCACTGATACCATGACTGAGCATGGACTGGTCACATGACTATCATGTAGTGATCACGTGACTTAATGGGGCTGACCATGTGACTGATCATGCGCTGAGCATGTTTGCTATCATACACTGATCATGTGCCTCTGGAGGCAATAAACAAAGAGCTGAGTAGGCATGAATCAAACAGTCAGCAGGCAATAATCATGGAACTCAGCTGTGAGGAATCATGCTGCTCAGCTGGCAATAATCAAGCAGCTGAGCAGGCAGGAATTACACAGCACAGCTGGCAATTGTCAAGCAGATGACAGGCAGGAATCATGCAGCTCAGCTGGCAATTGTCAAGCAGATGAGCAGACAGTAATCACGCAGCTCAGCAGGCCCTGATCACGTGACTGAGCATGCACTGTTCACCTGGCTGATCATACACTGATCACGTGATTGATCAAGCATTGATCACTTGGATATCATGCACTGATCACGTGGCTAATCATACACTGTTCACGTGTCTGACCATGCACTGATCACGTGGCTGATCATGCACTGAACACGTGATTGAACATGCACTTATCACGTGGCTGATCATGCAGTGATCACGCAGCTACCATGTACTGGTCACATGACTGATCATGCACTGATCACGGAATTGATCATGCACTGATCACCTGGCTTATCATGCATTCATCATGTGACTGATCATGTGCTGATCATGTTTGGTGTCACACACTGATCATGTGCATCTGGAGGTAATGAACAAAGAGCTGAGTAGGCAGGAATCAGTCAGCAGGCTATAATCATGGAACTCAGCTCTGAGAAATCATGCTGCTCAGCTGGAAATAATCAAGTAGATGAGCAGGCAGGAATTATGCAGCACAGGTGGCAATAGTCAAGGAGATGACAGGCAGGAATCGTACAGCTCAGCTGGCATTGTCAAGCAGATGAGCAGACAGTAATCACGCAGCTCAGCAGGCCCTGATCACATGACTGAGCATGCACTGTTCACGTCGCTGATCACACACCTATCATGTGAATGATCATGCACTGATCACGTGGCTCTCATGCACTGATCACGTGATTGCGCATGCACTGATCACGTAATTGTATGCACTGCACGTGGCTATCATGCACTGATCATGTGACTGATCATGCACTGATCACGTAGCTATCTTGCACTGAACACTTGGCTGATCATACACTCATCACGGGACTGATCGTGCACTGATCACGGCGCTATCATGCATTGACTACATGACTCCACATGCACTGATCACGTGATGATCATGCACTGATCACGTGACTATCATGCACTAATCACGTGGCTATCATTCACTGATCATGTGGATATCATGCACTGATCACGTGGCTGATCACACACGTATCACATGACTGATCATGCACTGATCACGTGGCTATCATGTACTGATCACGTGGCTGATCATGCAATGATCACGTAGCTACCATGTACTGGTCACGTGACTGATCATGCTGATCACGTAATTGATCATGCACTGATCATGTGGCTGATCATGCACTGATCACGTGACTGATCATGCACTGATCACGTGACCGATCAAGCACTGATCACGTGGCTATCATGCAATGCTAATGTGGCTGATCATGAAATGATCACGCAGCTACCATGTACTGGTCACGTGACTGATCATGCACTGATCATGTGGCTGATCAGGCACTGATCACGTGACTGATCATGCACTGATCACGTGCTATCATGCACTGATCACTTGGCTGGTCATACACTGATCACGCAGCTACCATGTACTGGTCACGTGACTGATCATGCACTGATGATGTAATTGATCATGCACTGATCACGTGGCTATCATGCACTGATCAAATGGCTGGTCATACACTGATCACGTGCCTGGTCATGCACAGATTACATGACTGATCATGCACTGATCACGCACTGATCATGCACTGATCACGTGGCTATCATGCACTACTCACGTGGCTGATCATGCAATGATCATGTAGCTACCATGTACCGGTCACGTGACTGATCATACACCCATCAGGTGACTGATCATGCACTGATCACGTGGCTATCATGCACTGATCATGTGGCTGGTCATACACTGATCACCTGCCTGGTCATGCACAGATCACGTGACTAATCATGAACTGATCACGTAGCAATCATTCACTGATCACCTGGCTGATCATGCACTGATCACGTGGCTATCATGCAATGATCACGTGGCTATCATGCACTGATCACGTGTCTGATCATGCACTGATACCATGACTGAGCATGGACTGGTCACATGACTATCATGTAGTGATCACGTGACTTAATGGGGCTGACCATGTGACTGATCATGCGCTGAGCATGTTTGCTATCATACACTGATCATGTGCCTCTGGAGGCAATAAACAAAGAGCTGAGTAGGCATGAATCAAACAGTCAGCAGGCAATAATCATGGAACTCAGCTGTGAGGAATCATGCTGCTCAGCTGGCAATAATCAAGCAGCTGAGCAGGCAGGAATTACACAGCACAGCTGGCAATTGTCAAGCAGATGACAGGCAGGAATCATGCAGCTCAGCTGGCAATTGTCAAGCAGATGAGCAGACAGTAATCACGCAGCTCAGCAGGCCCTGATCACGTGACTGAGCATGCACTGTTCACCTGGCTGATCATACACTGATCACGTGATTGATCAAGCATTGATCACTTGGATATCATGCACTGATCACGTGGCTAATCATACACTGTTCACGTGTCTGACCATGCACTGATCACGTGGCTGATCATGCACTGAACACGTGATTGAACATGCACTTATCACGTGGCTGATCATGCAGTGATCACGCAGCTACCATGTACTGGTCACATGACTGATCATGCACTGATCACGTAATTGATCATGCACTGATCACCTGGCTTATCATGCATTCATCATGTGACTGATCATGTGCTGATCATGTTTGGTGTCACACACTGATCATGTGCATCTGGAGGCAATGAACAAAGAGCTGAGTAGGCAGGAATCAGTCAGCAGGCTATAATCATGGAACTCAGCTCTGAGAAATCATGCTGCTCAGCTGGAAATAATCAAGTAGATGAGCAGGCAGGAATTATGCAGCACAGGTGGCAATAGTCAAGGAGATGACAGGCAGGAATCGTACAGCTCAGCTGGCAATTGTCAAGCAGATGAGCAGACAGTAATCACGCAGCTCAGCAGGCCCTGATCACGTGACTGAGCATGCACTGTTCACGTCGCTGATCACACACCTATCATGTGAATGATCATGCACTGATCACGTGGCTCTCATGCACTGATCACGTGATTGCGCATGCACTGATCACGTAATTGTATGCACTGCTCACGTGGCTATCATGCACTGATCATGTGACTGATCATGCACTGATCACGTAGCTATCTTGCACTGATCACTTGGCTGATCATACACTCATCACGGGACTGATCGTGCACTGATCACGGCGCTATCATGCATTGACTACATGACTCCACATGCACTGATCACGTGGATGATCATGCACTGATCACGTGACTATCATGCACTAATCACGTGGCTATCATTCACTGATCAGGTGGATATCATGCACTGATCACGTGGCTGATCACACACGTATCACATGACTGATCATGCACTGATCACGTGGCTATCATGTACTGATCACGTGGCTGATCATGCAATGATCACGTAGCTACCATGTACTGGTCACGTGACTGATCATGCAATAATCACGTAATTGATCATGCACTGATCATGTGGCTGATCATGCACTGATCACGTGACTGATCATGCACTGATCACGTGACTGATCAAGCACTGATCACGTAGCTATCATGCACTGCTAATGTGGCTGATCATGAAATGATCACGCAGCTACCATGTACTGGTCACGTGACTGATCATGCACTGATCATGTGGCTGATCAGGCACTGATCACGTGACTGATCATGCACTGATCACGTGGCTATCATGCACTGATCACTTGGCTGGTCATACACTGATCACGCAGCTACCATGTACTGGTCACGTGACTGATCATGCACTGATGATGTAATTGATCATGCACTGATCACGTGGCTATCATGCACTGATCACATGGCTGGTCATACACTGATCACGTGCCTGGTCATGCACAGATTACATGACTGATCATGCACTGATCACGTCACTGATCATGCACTGATCACGTGGCTATCATGCACTACTCACGTGGCTGATCATGCAATGATCATGTAGCTCCCATGTACCGGTCACGTGACTGATCATACACCCATCAGGTGACTGATCATGCACTGATCACGTGGCTATCATGCACTGATCATGTGGCTGGTCATACACTGATCACCTGCCTGGTCATGCACAGATCACGTGACTAATCATGAACTGATCACGTAGCAATCATTCACTGATCACCTGGCTGATCATGCACTGATCACGTGGCTATCATGCAATGATCACGTGGCTATCATGCACTGATCACGTGTCTGATCATGCACTGATACCATGACTGAGCATGGACTGGTCACATGACTATCATGTAGTGATCACGTGACTTAATGGGGCTGACCATGTGACTGATCATGCGCTGAGCATGTTTGCTATCATACACTGATCATGTGCCTCTGGAGGCAATAAACAAAGAGCTGAGTAGGCATGAATCAAACAGTCAGCAGGCAATAATCATGGAACTCAGCTGTGAGGAATCATGCTGCTCAGCTGGCAATAATCAAGCAGCTGAGCAGGCAGGAATTACACAGCACAGCTGGCAATTGTCAAGCAGATGACAGGCAGGAATCATGCAGCTCAGCTGGCAATTGTCAAGCAGATGAGCAGACAGTAATCACGCAGCTCAGCAGGCCCTGATCACGTGACTGAGCATGCACTGTTCACCTGGCTGATCATACACTGATCACGTGATTGATCAAGCATTGATCACTTGGATATCATGCACTGATCACGTGGCTAATCATACACTGTTCACGTGTCTGACCATGCACTGATCACGTGGCTGATCATGCACTGAACACGTGATTGAACATGCACTTATCACGTGGCTGATCATGCAGTGATCACGCAGCTACCATGTACTGGTCACATGACTGATCATGCACTGATCACGTAATTGATCATGCACTGATCACCTGGCTTATCATGCATTCATCATGTGACTGATCATGTGCTGATCATGTTTGGTGTCACACACTGATCATGTGCATCTGGAGGCAATGAACAAAGAGCTGAGTAGGCAGGAATCAGTCAGCAGGCTATAATCATGGAACTCAGCTCTGAGAAATCATGCTGCTCAGCTGGAAATAATCAAGTAGATGAGCAGGCAGGAATTATGCAGCACAGGTGGCAATAGTCAAGGAGATGACAGGCAGGAATCGTACAGCTCAGCTGGCAATTGTCAAGCAGATGAGCAGACAGTAATCACGCAGCTCAGCAGGCCCTGATCACGTGACTGAGCATGCACTGTTCACGTCGCTGATCACACACCTATCATGTGAATGATCATGCACTGATCACGTGGCTCTCATGCACTGATCACGTGATTGCGCATGCACTGATCACGTAATTGTATGCACTGCTCACGTGGCTATCATGCACTGATCATGTGACTGATCATGCACTGATCACGTAGCTATCTTGCACTGATCACTTGGCTGATCATACACTCATCACGGGACTGATCGTGCACTGATCACGGCGCTATCATGCATTGACTACATGACTCCACATGCACTGATCACGTGGATGATCATGCACTGATCACGTGACTATCATGCACTAATCACGTGGCTATCATTCACTGATCAGGTGGATATCATGCACTGATCACGTGGCTGATCACACACGTATCACATGACTGATCATGCACTGATCACGTGGCTATCATGTACTGATCACGTGGCTGATCATGCAATGATCACGTAGCTACCATGTACTGGTCACGTGACTGATCATGCAATGATCACGTAATTGATCATGCACTGATCATGTGGCTGATCATGCACTGATCACGTGACTGATCATGCACTGATCACGTGACTGATCAAGCACTGATCACGTGGCTATCATGCACTGCTAATGTGGCTGATCATGAAATGATCACGCAGCTACCATGTACTGGTCACGTGACTGATCATGCACTGATCATGTGGCTGATCAGGCACTGATCACGTGACTGATCATGCACTGATCACGTGGCTATCATGCACTGATCACTTGGCTGGTCATACACTGATCACGCAGCTACCATGTACTGGTCACGTGACTGATCATGCACTGATGATGTAATTGATCATGCACTGATCACGTGGCTATCATGCACTGATCACATGGCTGGTCATACACTGATCACGTGCCTGGTCATGCACAGATTACATGACTGATCATGCACTGATCACGTCACTGATCATGCACTGATCACGTGGCTATCATGCACTACTCACGTGGCTGATCATGCAATGATCATGTAGCTACCATGTACCGGTCACGTGACTGATCATACACCCATCAGGTGACTGATCATGCACTGATCACGTGGCTATCATGCACTGATCATGTGGCTGGTCATACACTGATCACCTGCCTGGTCATGCACAGATCACGTGACTAATCATGAACTGATCACGTAGCAATCATTCACTGATCACCTGGCTGATCATGCACTGATCACGTGGCTATCATGCAATGATCACGTGGCTATCATGCACTGATCACGTGTCTGATCATGCACTGATACCATGACTGAGCATGGACTGGTCACATGACTATCATGTAGTGATCACGTGACTTAATGGGGCTGACCATGTGACTGATCATGCGCTGAGCATGTTTGCTATCATACACTGATCATGTGCCTCTGGAGGCAATAAACAAAGAGCTGAGTAGGCATGAATCAAACAGTCAGCAGGCAATAATCATGGAACTCAGCTGTGAGGAATCATGCTGCTCAGCTGGCAATAATCAAGCAGCTGAGCAGGCAGGAATTACACAGCACAGCTGGCAATTGTCAAGCAGATGACAGGCAGGAATCATGCAGCTCAGCTGGCAATTGTCAAGCAGATGAGCAGACAGTAATCACGCAGCTCAGCAGGCCCTGATCACGTGACTGAGCATGCACTGTTCACCTGGCTGATCATACACTGATCACGTGATTGATCAAGCATTGATCACTTGGATATCATGCACTGATCACGTGGCTAATCATACACTGTTCACGTGTCTGACCATGCACTGATCACGTGGCTGATCATGCACTGAACACGTGATTGAACATGCACTTATCACGTGGCTGATCATGCAGTGATCACGCAGCTACCATGTACTGGTCACATGACTGATCATGCACTGATCACGTAATTGATCATGCACTGATCACCTGGCTTATCATGCATTCATCATGTGACTGATCATGTGCTGATCATGTTTGGTGTCACACACTGATCATGTGCATCTGGAGGCAATGAACAAAGAGCTGAGTAGGCAGGAATCAGTCAGCAGGCTATAATCATGGAACTCAGCTCTGAGAAATCATGCTGCTCAGCTGGAAATAATCAAGTAGATGAGCAGGCAGGAATTATGCAGCACAGGTGGCAATAGTCAAGGAGATGACAGGCAGGAATCGTACAGCTCAGCTGGCAATTGTCAAGCAGATGAGCAGACAGTAATCACGCAGCTCAGCAGGCCCTGATCACGTGACTGAGCATGCACTGTTCACGTCGCTGATCACACACCTATCATGTGAATGATCATGCACTGATCACGTGGCTCTCATGCACTGATCACGTGATTGCGCATGCACTGATCACGTAATTGCATGCACTGATCACGTGGCTATCTTGCACTGATCACTTGGCTGATCATACACTCATCACGGGACTGATCGTGCACTGATCACGGCGCTATCATGCATTGACTACATGACTCCACATGCACTGATCACGTGGATGATCATGCACTGATCACGTGACTATCATGCACTAATCACGTGGCTATCATTCACTGATCAGGTGGATATCATGCACTGATCACGTGGCTGATCACACACGTATCACATGACTGATCATGCACTGATCACGTGGCTATCATGTACTGATCACGTGGCTGATCATGCAATGATCACGTAGCTACCATGTACTGGTCACGTGACTGATCATGCAATGATCACGTAATTGATCATGCACTGATCATGTGGCTGATCATGCACTGATCACGTGACTGATCATGCACTGATCACGTGACTGATCAAGCACTGATCACGTGGCTATCATGCACTGCTAATGTGGCTGATCATGAAATGATCACGCAGCTACCATGTACTGGTCACGTGACTGATCATGCACTGATCATGTGGCTGATCAGGCACTGATCACGTGACTGATCATGCACTGATCACGTGGCTATCATGCACTGATCACTTGGCTGGTCATACACTGATCACGCAGCTACCATGTACTGGTCACGTGACTGATCATGCACTGATGATGTAATTGATCATGCACTGATCACGTGGCTATCATGCACTGATCACATGGCTGGTCATACACTGATCACGTGCCTGGTCATGCACAGATTACATGACTGATCATGCACTGATCACGTCACTGATCATGCACTGATCACGTGGCTATCATGCACTACTCACGTGGCTGATCATGCAATGATCATGTAGCTCCCATGTACCGGTCACGTGACTGATCATACACCCATCAGGTGACTGATCATGCACTGATCACGTGGCTATCATGCACTGATCATGTGGCTGGTCATACACTGATCACCTGCCTGGTCATGCACAGATCACGTGACTAATCATGAACTGATCACGTAGCAATCATTCACTGATCACCTGGCTGATCATGCACTGATCACGTGGCTATCATGCAATGATCACGTGGCTATCATGCACTGATCACGTGTCTGATCATGCACTGATACCATGACTGAGCATGGACTGGTCACATGACTATCATGTAGTGATCACGTGACTTAATGGGGCTGACCATGTGACTGATCATGCGCTGAGCATGTTTGCTATCATACACTGATCATGTGCCTCTGGAGGCAATAAACAAAGAGCTGAGTAGGCATGAATCAAACAGTCAGCAGGCAATAATCATGGAACTCAGCTGTGAGGAATCATGCTGCTCAGCTGGCAATAATCAAGCAGCTGAGCAGGCAGGAATTACACAGCACAGCTGGCAATTGTCAAGCAGATGACAGGCAGGAATCATGCAGCTCAGCTGGCAATTGTCAAGCAGATGAGCAGACAGGAATCACGCAGCTCAGCAGGCCCTGATCACGTGACTGAGCATGCACTGTTCACCTGGCTGATCATACACTGATCACGTGATTGATCAAGCATTGATCACTTGGATATCATGCACTGATCACGTGGCTAATCATACACTGTTCACGTGTCTGACCATGCACTGATCACGTGGCTGATCATGCACTGAACACGTGATTGAACATGCACTTATCACGTGGCTGATCATGCAGTGATCACGCAGCTACCATGTACTGGTCACATGACTGATCATGCACTGATCACGTAATTGATCATGCACTGATCACCTGGCTTATCATGCATTCATCATGTGACTGATCATGTGCTGATCATGTTTGGTGTCACACACTGATCATGTGCATCTGGAGGCAATGAACAAAGAGCTGAGTAGGCAGGAATCAGTCAGCAGGCTATAATCATGGAACTCAGCTCTGAGAAATCATGCTGCTCAGCTGGAAATAATCAAGTAGATGAGCAGGCAGGAATTATGCAGCACAGGTGGCAATAGTCAAGGAGATGACAGGCAGGAATCGTACAGCTCAGCTGGCAATTGTCAAGCAGATGAGCAGACAGTAATCACGCAGCTCAGCAGGCCCTGATCACGTGACTGAGCATGCACTGTTCACGTCGCTGATCACACACCTATCATGTGAATGATCATGCACTGATCACGTGGCTCTCATGCACTGATCACGTGATTGCGCATGCACTGATCACGTAATTGTATGCACTGCTCACGTGGCTATCATGCACTGATCATGTGACTGATCATGCACTGATCACGTAGCTATCTTGCACTGATCACTTGGCTGATCATACACTCATCACGGGACTGATCGTGCACTGATCACGGCGCTATCATGCATTGACTACATGACTCCACATGCACTGATCACGTGGATGATCATGCACTGATCACGTGACTATCATGCACTAATCACGTGGCTATCATTCACTGATCAGGTGGATATCATGCACTGATCACGTGGCTGATCACACACGTATCACATGACTGATCATGCACTGATCACGTGGCTATCATGTACTGATCACGTGGCTGATCATGCAATGATCACGTAGCTACCATGTACTGGTCACGTGACTGATCATGCAATGATCACGTAATTGATCATGCACTGATCATGTGGCTGATCATGCACTGATCACGTGACTGATCATGCACTGATCACGTGACTGATCAAGCACTGATCACGTGGCTATCATGCACTGCTAATGTGGCTGATCATGAAATGATCACGCAGCTACCATGTACTGGTCACGTGACTGATCATGCACTGATCATGTGGCTGATCAGGCACTGATCACGTGACTGATCATGCACTGATCACGTGGCTATCATGCACTGATCACTTGGCTGGTCATACACTGATCACGCAGCTACCATGTACTGGTCACGTGACTGATCATGCACTGATGATGTAATTGATCATGCACTGATCACGTGGCTATCATGCACTGATCACATGGCTGGTCATACACTGATCACGTGCCTGGTCATGCACAGATTACATGACTGATCATGCACTGATCACGTCACTGATCATGCACTGATCACGTGGCTATCATGCACTACTCACGTGGCTGATCATGCAATGATCATGTAGCTACCATGTACCGGTCACGTGACTGATCATACACCCATCAGGTGACTGATCATGCACTGATCACGTGGCTATCATGCACTGATCATGTGGCTGGTCATACACTGATCACCTGCCTGGTCATGCACAGATCACGTGACTAATCATGAACTGATCACGTAGCAATCATTCACTGATCACCTGGCTGATCATGCACTGATCACGTGGCTATCATGCAATGATCACGTGGCTATCATGCACTGATCACGTGTCTGATCATGCACTGATACCATGACTGAGCATGGACTGGTCACATGACTATCATGTAGTGATCACGTGACTTAATGGGGCTGACCATGTGACTGATCATGCGCTGAGCATGTTTGCTATCATACACTGATCATGTGCCTCTGGAGGCAATAAACAAAGAGCTGAGTAGGCATGAATCAAACAGTCAGCAGGCAATAATCATGGAACTCAGCTGTGAGGAATCATGCTGCTCAGCTGGCAATAATCAAGCAGCTGAGCAGGCAGGAATTACACAGCACAGCTGGCAATTGTCAAGCAGATGACAGGCAGGAATCATGCAGCTCAGCTGGCAATTGTCAAGCAGATGAGCAGACAGTAATCACGCAGCTCAGCAGGCCCTGATCACGTGACTGAGCATGCACTGTTCACCTGGCTGATCATACACTGATCACGTGATTGATCAAGCATTGATCACTTGGATATCATGCACTGATCACGTGGCTAATCATACACTGTTCACGTGTCTGACCATGCACTGATCACGTGGCTGATCATGCACTGAACACGTGATTGAACATGCACTTATCACGTGGCTGATCATGCAGTGATCACGCAGCTACCATGTACTGGTCACATGACTGATCATGCACTGATCACGTAATTGATCATGCACTGATCACCTGGCTTATCATGCATTCATCATGTGACTGATCATGTGCTGATCATGTTTGGTGTCACACACTGATCATGTGCATCTGGAGGCAATGAACAAAGAGCTGAGTAGGCAGGAATCAGTCAGCAGGCTATAATCATGGAACTCAGCTCTGAGAAATCATGCTGCTCAGCTGGAAATAATCAAGTAGATGAGCAGGCAGGAATTATGCAGCACAGGTGGCAATAGTCAAGGAGATGACAGGCAGGAATCGTACAGCTCAGCTGGCAATTGTCAAGCAGATGAGCAGACAGTAATCACGCAGCTCAGCAGGCCCTGATCACGTGACTGAGCATGCACTGTTCACGTCGCTGATCACACACCTATCATGTGAATGATCATGCACTGATCACGTGGCACTCATGCACTGATCACGTGATTGCGCATGCACTGATCACGTAATTGTATGCACTGCTCACGTGGCTATCATGCACTGATCATGTGACTGATCATGCACTGATCACGTAGCTATCTTGCACTGATCACTTGGCTGATCATACACTCATCACGGGACTGATCGTGCACTGATCACGGCGCTATCATGCATTGACTACATGACTCCACATGTACTGATCTCGTGGATGATCATGCACTGATCACGTGACTATCATGCACTAATCACGTGGCTATCATTCACTGATCAGGTGGATATCATGCACTGATCACGTGGCTGATCACACACGTATCACATGACTGATCATGCACTGATCACGTGGCTATCATGTACTGATCACGTGGCTGATCATGCAATGATCACGTAGCTACCATGTACTGGTCACGTGACTGATCATGCAATGATCACGTAATTGATCATGCACTGATCATGTGGCTGATCATGCACTGATCACGTGACTGATCATGCACTGATCACGTGACTGATCAAGCACTGATCACGTGGCTATCATGCACTGCTAATGTGGCTGATCATGAAATGATCACGCAGCTACCATGTACTGGTCACGTGACTGATCATGCACTGATCATGTGGCTGATCAGGCACTGATCACGTGATGATCATGCACTGATCACGTGATCATGCACTGATCACGTGGCTATCATGCACTGATCACTTGGCTGGTCATACACTGATCACGCAGCTACCATGTACTGGTCACGTGACTGATCATGCACTGATGATGTAATTGATCATGCACTGATCACGTGGCTATCATGCGCTGATCACATGGCTGGTCATACACTGATCACGTGCCTGGTCATGCACAGATTACATGACTGATCATGCACTGATCACGTCACTGATCATGCACTGATCACGTGGCTATCATGCACTACTCACGTGGCTGATCATGCAATGATCATGTAGCTCCCATGTACCGGTCACGTGACTGATCATACACCCATCAGGTGACTGATCATGCACTGATCACGTGGCTATCATGCACTGATCATGTGGCTGGTCATACACTGATCACCTGCCTGGTCATGCACAGATCACGTGACTAATCATGAACTGATCACGTAGCAATCATTCACTGATCACCTGGCTGATCATGCACTGATCACGTGGCTATCATGCAATGATCACGTGGCTATCATGCACTGATCACGTGTCTGATCATGCACTGATACCATGACTGAGCATGGACTGGTCACATGACTATCATGTAGTGATCACGTGACTTAATGGGGCTGACCATGTGACTGATCATGCGCTGAGCATGTTTGCTATCATACACTGATCATGTGCCTCTGGAGGCAATAAACAAAGAGCTGAGTAGGCATGAATCAAACAGTCAGCAGGCAATAATCATGGAACTCAGCTGTGAGGAATCATGCTGCTCAGCTGGCAATAATCAAGCAGCTGAGCAGGCAGGAATTACACAGCACAGCTGGCAATTGTCAAGCAGATGACAGGTAGGAATCATGCAGCTCAGCTGGCAATTGTCAAGCAGATGAGCAGACAGTAATCACGCAGCTCAGCAGGCCCTGATCACGTGACTGAGCATGCACTGTTCACCTGGCTGATCATACACTGATCACGTGATTGATCAAGCATTGATCACTTGGATATCATGCACTGATCACGTGGCTAATCATACACTGTTCACGTGTCTGACCATGCACTGATCACGTGGCTGATCATGCACTGAACACGTGATTGAACATGCACTTATCACGTGGCTGATCATGCAGTGATCACGCAGCTACCATGTACTGGTCACATGACTGATCATGCACTGATCACGTAATTGATCATGCACTGATCACCTGGCTTATCATGCATTCATCATGTGACTGATCATGTGCTGATCATGTTTGGTGTCACACACTGATCATGTGCATCTGGAGGCAATGAACAAAGAGCTGAGTAGGCAGGAATCAGTCAGCAGGCTATAATCATGGAACTCAGCTCTGAGAAATCATGCTGCTCAGCTGGAAATAATCAAGTAGATGAGCAGGCAGGAATTATGCAGCACAGGTGGCAATAGTCAAGGAGATGACAGGCAGGAATCGTACAGCTCAGCTGGCAATTGTCAAGCAGATGAGCAGACAGTAATCACGCAGCTCAGCAGGCCCTGATCACGTGACTGAGCATGCACTGTTCACGTCGCTGATCACACACCTATCATGTGAATGATCATGCACTGATCACGTGGCTCTCATGCACTGATCACGTGATTGCGCATGCACTGATCACGTAATTGTATGCACTGCTCACGTGGCTATCATGCACTGATCATGTGACTGATCATGCACTGATAACGTAGCTATCTTGCACTGATCACTTGGCTGATCATACACTCATCACGGGACTGATCGTGCACTGATCACGGCGCTATCATGCATTGACTACATGACTCCACATGCACTGATCACGTGGATGATCATGCACTGATCACGTGACTATCATGCACTAATCACGTGGCTATCATTCACTGATCAGGTGGATATCATGCACTGATCACGTGGCTGATCACACACGTATCACATGACTGATCATGCACTGAACACGTGATTGAACATGCACTTATCACGTGGCTGATCATGCAGTGATCACGCAGCTACCATGTACTGGTCACATGACTGATCATGCACTGATCACGTAATTGATCATGCACCGATCACCTGGCTTATCATGCATTCATCATGTGACTGATCATGTGCTGATCATGTTTGGTGTCACACACTGATCATGTGCATCTGGAGGCAATGAACAAAGAGCTGAGTAGGCAGGAATCAGTCAGCAGGCTATAATCATGGAACTCAGCTCTGAGAAATCATGCTGCTCAGCTGGAAATAATCAAGTAGATGAGCAGGCAGGAATTATGCAGCACAGGTGGCAATAGTCAAGGAGATGACAGGCAGGAATCGTACAGCTCAGCTGGCAATTGTCAAGCAGATGAGCAGACAGTAATCACGCAGCTCAGCAGGCCCTGATCACGTGACTGAGCATGCACTGTTCACGTCGCTGATCACACACCTATCATGTGAATGATCATGCACTGATCACGTGGCTCTCATGCACTGATCACGTGATTGCGCATGCACTGATCACGTAATTTTATGCACTGATCACGTAGCTATCTTGCACTGATCACTTGGCTGATCATACACTCATCACGGGACTGATCGTGCACTGATCACGGCGCTATCATGCATTGACTACATGACTCACATGCACTGATCACGTGGATGATCATGCACTGATCACGTGACTATCATGCACTAATCACGTGGCTATCATTCACTGATCAGGTGGATATCATGCACTGATCACGTGGCTGATCACACACGTATCACATGACTGATCATGCACTGATCACGTGGCTATCATGTACTGATCACGTGGCTGATCATGCAATGATCACGTAGCTACCATGTACTGGTCACGTGACTGATCATGCAATGATCACGTAATTGATCATGCACTGATCATGTGGCTGATCATGCACTGATCTCGTGACTGATCATGCACTGATCACGTGACTGATAAAGCACTGATCACGTGGCTATCATGCACTGCTAATGTGGCTGATCATGAAATGATCACGCAGCTACCATGTACTGGTCACGTGACTGATCATGCACTGATCATGTGGCTGATCAGGCACTGATTACGTGACTGATCATGCACTGATCACGTGGCTATCATGCACTGATCACTTGGCTGGTCATACACTGATCACGCAGCTACCATGTACTGGTCACGTGACTGATCATGCACTGATGATGTAATTGATCATGCACTGATCACATGGCTATCATGCACTGATCACATGGCTGGTCATACACTGATCACGTGCCTGGTCATGCACAGATTACATGACTGATCATGCACTGATCACGTCACTGATCATGCACTGATCACGTGGCTATCATGCACTACTCACGTGGCTGATCATGCAATGATCATGTAGCTCCCATGTACCGGTCACGTGACTGATCATACACCCATCAGGTGACTGATCATGCACTGATCACGTGGCTATCATGCACTGATCATGTGGCTGGTCATACACTGATCACCTGCCTGGTCATGCACAGATCACGTGACTAATCATGAACTGATCATGTAGCAATCATTCACTGATCACCTGGCTGATCATGCACTGATCACGTGGCTATCATGCAATGATCACGTGGCTATCATGCACTGATCACGTGTCTGATCATGCACTGATACCATGACTGAGCATGGACTGGTCACATGACTATCATGTAGTGATCACGTGACTTAATGGGGCTGACCATGTGACTGATCATGCGCTGAGCATGTTTGCTATCATACACTGATCATGTGCCTCTGGAGGCAATAAACAAAGAGCTGAGTAGGCATGAATCAAACAGTCAGCAGGCAATAATCATGGAACTCAGCTGTGAGGAATCATGCTGCTCAGCTGGCAATAATCAAGCAGCTGAGCAGGCAGGAATTACACAGCACAGCTGGCAATTGTCAAGCAGATGACAGGCAGGAATCATGCAGCTCAGCTGGCAATTGTCAAGCAGATGAGCAGACAGTAATCACGCAGCTCAGCAGGCCCTGATCACGTGACTGAGCATGCACTGTTCACCTGGCTGATCATACACTGATCACGTGATTGATCAAGCATTGATCACTTGGATATCATGCACTGATCACGTGGCTAATCATACACTGTTCACGTGTCTGACCATGCACTGATCACGTGGCTGATCATGCACTGAACACGTGATTGAACATGCACTTATCACGTGGCTGATCATGCAGTGATCACGCAGCTACCATGTACTGGTCACATGACTGATCATGCACTGATCACGTAATTGATCATGCACTGATCACCTGGCTTATCATGCATTCATCATGTGACTGATCATGTGCTGATCATGTTTGGTGTCACACACTGATCATGTGCATCTGGAGGCAATGAACAAAGAGCTGAGTAGGCAGGAATCAGTCAGCAGGCTATAGTCATGGAACTCAGCTCTGAGAAATCATGCTGCTCAGCTGGAAATAATCAAGTAGATGAGCAGGCAGGAATTATGCAGCACAGGTGGCAATAGTCAAGGAGATGACAGGCAGGAATCGTACAGCTCAGCTGGCAATTGTCAAGCAGATGAGCAGACAGTAATCACGCAGCTCAGCAGGCCCTGATCACGTGACTGAGCATGCACTGTTCACGTCGCTGATCACACACCTATCATGTGAATGATCATGCACTGATCACGTGGCTCATGCACTGATCACGTGATTGCGCATGCACTGATCACGTAATTGTATGCACTGCTCACGTGGCTATCATGCACTGATCATGTGACTGATCATGCACTGATCACGTGGCTATCTTGCACTGATCACTTGGCTGATCATACACTCATCACGGGACTGATCGTGCACTGATCACGGCGCTATCATGCATTGACTACATGACTCCACATGCACTGATCACGTGGATGATCATGCACTGATCACGTGACTATCATGCACTAATCACGTGGCTATCATTCACTGATCAGGTGGATATCATGCACTGATCACATGGCTGGTCATACACTGATCACGTGCCTGGTCATGCACAGATTACATGACTGATCATGCACTGATCACGTCACTGATCATGCACTGATCACGTGGCTATCATGCACTACTCACGTGGCTGATCATGCAATGATCATGTAGCTACCATGTACCGGTCACGTGACTGATCATACACCCATCAGGTGACTGATCATGCACTGATCACGTGGCTATCATGCACTGATCATGTGGCTGGTCATACACTGATCACCTGCCTGGTCATGCACAGATCACGTGACTAATCATGAACTGATCACGTAGCAATCATTCACTGATCACCTGGCTGATCATGCACTGATCACGTGGCTATCATGCAATGATCACGTGGCTATCATGCACTGATCACGTGTCTGATCATGCACTGATACCATGACTGAGCATGGACTGGTCACATGACTATCATGTAGTGATCACGTGACTTAATGGGGCTGACCATGTGACTAATCATGCGCTGAGCATGTTTGCTATCATACACTGATCATGTGCCTCTGGAGGCAATAAACAAAGAGCTGAGTAGGCATGAATCAAACAGTCAGCAGGCAATAATCATGGAACTCAGCTGTGAGGAATCATGCTGCTCAGCTGGCAATAATCAAGCAGCTGAGCAGGCAGGAATTACACAGCACAGCTGGCAATTGTCAAGCAGATGACAGGCAGGAATCATGCAGCTCAGCTGGCAATTGTCAAGCAGATGAGCAGACAGTAATCACGCAGCTCAGCAGGCCCTGATCACGTGACTGAGCATGCACTGTTCACCTGGCTGATCATACACTGATCACGTGATTGATCAAGCATTGATCACTTGGATATCATGCACTGATCACGTGGCTAATCATACACTGTTCACGTGTCTGACCATGCACTGATCACGTGGCTGATCATGCACTGAACACGTGATTGAACATGCACTTATCACGTGGCTGATCATGCAGTGATCACGCAGCTACCATGTACTGGTCACATGACTGATCATGCACTGATCAGGTAATTGATCATGCACTGATCACCTGGCTTATCATGCATTCATCATGTGACTGATCATGTGCTGATCATGTTTGGTGTCACACACTGATCATGTGCATCTGGAGGCAATGAACAAAGAGCTGAGTAGGCAGGAATCAGTCAGCAGGCTATAATCATGGAACTCAGCTCTGAGAAATCATGCTGCTCAGCTGGAAATAATCAAGTAGATGAGCAGGCAGGAATTATGCAGCACAGGTGGCAATAGTCAAGGAGATGACAGGCAGGAATCGTACAGCTCAGCTGGCAATTGTCAAGCAGATGAGCAGACAGTAATCACGCAGCTAGCAGGCCCTGATCACGTGACTGAGCATGCACTGTTCACGTCGCTGATCACACACCTATCATGTGAATGATCATGCACTGATCACGTGGCTCTCATGCACTGATCACGTGATTGCGCATGCAATGATCACGTAATTTTATGCACTGATCACGTAGCTATCTTGCACTGATCACTTGGCTGATCATACACTCATCACGGGACTGATCGTGCACTGATCACGGCGCTATCATGCATTGACTACATGACTCCACATGCACTCATCACGTGGATGATCATGCACTGATCACGTGACTATCATGCACTAATCACGTGGCTATCATTCACTGATCAGGTGGATATCATGCACTGATCACGTGGCTGATCACACACGTATCACATGACTGATCATGCACTGATCACGTGGCTATCATGTACTGATCACGTGGCTGATCATGCAATGATCACGTAGCTACCATGTACTGGTCACGTGACTGATCATGCAATGATCACGTAATTGATCATGCACTGATCATGTGGCTGATCATGCACTGATCTCGTGACTGATCATGCACTGATCACGTGACTGATAAAGCACTGATCACGTGGCTATCATGCACTGCTAATGTGGCTGATCATGAAATGATCACGCAGCTACCATGTACTGGTCACGTGACTGATCATGCACTGATCATGTGGCTGATCAGGCACTGATCACGTGACTGATCATGCACTGATCACGTGGCTATCATGCACTGATCACTTGGCTGGTCATACACTGATCACGCAGCTACCATGTACTGGTCACGTGACTGATCATGCACTGATGATGTAATTGATCATGCACTGATCACGTGGCTATCATGCACTGATCACATGGCTGGTCATACACTGATCACGTGCCTGGTCATGCACAGATTACATGACTGATCATGCACTGATCACGTCACTGATCATGCACTGATCACGTGGCTATCATGCACTACTCACGTGGCTGATCATGCAATGATCATGTAGCTACCATGTACCGGTCACGTGACTGATCATACACCCATCAGGTGACTGATCATGCACTGATCACGTGGCTATCATGCACTGATCATGTGGCTGGTCATACACTGATCACCTGCCTGGTCATGCACAGATCACGTGACTAATCATGAACTGATCACGTAGCAATCATTCACTGATCACCTGGCTGATCATGCACTGATCACGTGGCTATCATGCAATGATCACGTGGCTATCATGCACTGATCACGTGTCTGATCATGCACTGATACCATGACTGAGCATGGACTGGTCACATGACTATCATGTAGTGATCACGTGACTTAATGGGGCTGACCATGTGACTGATCATGCGCTGAGCATGTTTGCTATCATACACTGATCATGTGCCTCTGGAGGCAATAAACAAAGAGCTGAGTAGGCATGAATCAAACAGTCAGCAGGCAATAATCATGGAACTCAGCTGTGAGGAATCATGCTGCTCAGCTGGCAATAATCAAGCAGCTGAGCAGGCAGGAATTACACAGCACAGCTGGCAATTGTCAAGCAGATGACAGGCAGGAATCATGCAGCTCAGCTGGCAATTGTCAAGCAGATGAGCAGACAGGAATCACGCAGCTCAGCAGGCCCTGATCACGTGACTGAGCATGCACTGTTCACCTGGCTGATCATACACTGATCACGTGATTGATCAAGCATTGATCACTTGGATATCATGCACTGATCACGTGGCTAATCATACACTGTTCACGTGTCTGACCATGCACTGATCACGTGGCTGATCATGCACTGAACACGTGATTGAACATGCACTTATCACGTGGCTGATCATGCAGTGATCACGCAGCTACCATGTACTGGTCACATGACTGATCATGCACTGATCACGTAATTGATCATGCACTGATCACCTGGCTTATCATGCATTCATCATGTGACTGATCATGTGCTGATCATGTTTGGTGTCACACACTGATCATGTGCATCTGGAGGCAATGAACAAAGAGCTGAGTAGGCAGGAATCAGTCAGCAGGCTATAATCATGGAACTCAGCTCTGAGAAATCATGCTGCTCAGCTGGAAATAATCAAGTAGATGAGCAGGCAGGAATTATGCAGCACAGGTGGCAATAGTCAAGGAGATGACAGGCAGGAATCGTACAGCTCAGCTGGCAATTGTCAAGCAGATGAGCAGACAGTAATCACGCAGCTCAGCAGGCCCTGATCACGTGACTGAGCATGCACTGTTCACGTCGCTGATCACACACCTATCATGTGAATGATCATGCACTGATCACGTGGCTCTCATGCACTGATCACGTGATTGCGCATGCACTGATCACGTAATTGTATGCACTGCTCACGTGGCTATCATGCACTGATCATGTGACTGATCATGCACTGATCACGTAGCTATCTTGCACTGATCACTTGGCTGATCATACACTCATCACGGGACTGATCGTGCACTGATCACGGCGCTATCATGCATTGACTACATGACTCCACATGCACTGATCACGTGGATGATCATGCACTGATCACGTGACTATCATGCACTAATCACGTGGCTATCATTCACTGATCAGGTGGATATCATGCACTGATCACGTGGCTGATCACACACGTATCACATGACTGATCATGCACTGATCACGTGGCTATCATGTACTGATCACGTGGCTGATCATGCAATGATCACGTAGCTACCATGTACTGGTCACGTGACTGATCATGCAATGATCACGTAATTGATCATGCACTGATCATGTGGCTGATCATGCACTGATCACGTGACTGATCATGCACTGATCACGTGACTGATCAAGCACTGATCACGTGGCTATCATGCACTGCTAATGTGGCTGATCATGAAATGATCACGCAGCTACCATGTACTGGTCACGTGACTGATCATGCACTGATCATGTGGCTGATCAGGCACTGATCACGTGACTGATCATGCACTGATCACGTGGCTATCATGCACTGATCACTTGGCTGGTCATACACTGATCACGCAGCTACCATGTACTGGTCACGTGACTGATCATGCACTGATGATGTAATTGATCATGCACTGATCACGTGGCTATCATGCACTGATCACATGGCTGGTCATACACTGATCACGTGCCTGGTCATGCACAGATTACATGACTGATCATGCACTGATCACGTCACTGATCATGCACTGATCACGTGGCTATCATGCACTACTCACGTGGCTGATCATGCAATGATCATGTAGCTACCATGTACCGGTCACGTGACTGATCATACACCCATCAGGTGACTGATCATGCACTGATCACGTGGCTATCATGCACTGATCACGTGGCTGGTCATACACTGATCACCTGCCTGGTCATGCACAGATCACGTGACTAATCATGAACTGATCACGTAGCAATCATTCACTGATCACCTGGCTGATCATGCACTGATCACGTGGCTATCATGCAATGATCACGTGGCTATCATGCACTGATCACGTGTCTGATCATGCACTGATACCATGACTGAGCATGGACTGGTCACATGACTATCATGTAGTGATCACGTGACTTAATGGCGCTGACCATGTGACTGATCATGCGCTGAGCATGTTTGCTATCATACACTGATCATGTGCCTCTGGAGGCAATAAACAAAGAGCTGAGTAGGCATGAATCAAACAGTCAGCAGGCAATAATCATGGAACTCAGCTGTGAGGAATCATGCTGCTCAGCTGGCAATAATCAAGCAGCTGAGCAGGCAGGAATTACACAGCACAGCTGGCAATTGTCAAGCAGATGACAGGCAGGAATCATGCAGCTCAGCTGGCAATTGTCAAGCAGATGAGCAGACAGTAATCACGCAGCTCAGCAGGCCCTGATCACGTGACTGAGCATGCACTGTTCACCTGGCTGATCATACACTGATCACGTGATTGATCAAGCATTGATCACTTGGATATCATGCACTGATCACGTGGCTAATCATACACTGTTCACGTGTCTGACCATGCACTGATCACGTGGCTGATCATGCACTGAACACGTGATTGAACATGCACTTATCACGTGGCTGATCATGCAGTGATCACGCAGCTACCATGTACTGGTCACATGACTGATCATGCACTGATCACGTAATTGATCATGCACTGATCACCTGGCTTATCATGCATTCATCATGTGACTGATCATGTGCTGATCATGTTTGGTGTCACACACTGATCATGTGCATCTGGAGGCAATGAACAAAGAGCTGAGTAGGCAGGAATCAGTCAGCAGGCTATAATCATGGAACTCAGCTCTGAGAAATCATGCTGCTCAGCTGGAAATAATCAAGTAGATGAGCAGGCAGGAATTATGCAGCACAGGTGGCAATAGTCAAGGAGATGACAGGCAGGAATCGTACAGCTCAGCTGGCAATTGTCAAGCAGATGAGCAGACAGTAATCACGCAGCTCAGCAGGCCCTGATCACGTGACTGAGCATGCACTGTTCACGTCGCTGATCACACACCTATCATGTGAATGATCATGCACTGATCACGTGGCTCTCATGCACTGATCACGTGATTGCGCATGCACTGATCACGTAATTGTATGCACTGCTCACGTGGCTATCATGCACTGATCATGTGACTGATCATGCACTGATCACGTAGCTATCTTGCACTGATCACTTGGCTGATCATACACTCATCACGGGACTGATCGTGCACTGATCACGGCGCTATCATGCATTGACTACATGACTCCACATGCACTGATCACGTGGATGATCATGCACTGATCACGTGACTATCATGCACTAATCACGTGGCTATCATTCACTGATCAGGTGGATATCATGCACTGATCACGTGGCTGATCACACACGTATCACATGACTGATCATGCACTGATCACGTGGCTATCATGTACTGATCACGTGGCTGATCATGCAATGATCACGTAGCTACCATGTACTGGTCACGTGACTGATCATGCAATGATCACGTAATTGATCATGCACTGATCATGTGGCTGATCATGCACTGATCACGTGACTGATCATGCACTGATCACGTGACTGATCAAGCACTGATCACGTGGCTATCATGCACTGCTAATGTGGCTGATCATGAAATGATCACGCAGCTACCATGTACTGGTCACGTGACTGATCATGCACTGATCATGTGGCTGATCAGGCACTGATCACGTGACTGATCATGCACTGATCACGTGACGATCATGCACTGATCACGTGGCTATCATGCACTGATCACTTGGCTGGTCATACACTGATCACGCAGCTACCATGTACTGGTCACGTGACTGATCATGCACTGATGATGTAATTGATCATGCACTGATCACGTGGCTATCATGCACTGATCACATGGCTGGTCATACACTGATCACGTGCCTGGTCATGCACAGATTACATGACTGATCATGCACTGATCACGTCACTGATCATGCACTGATCACGTGGCTATCATGCACTACTCACGTGGCTGATCATGCAATGATCATGTAGCTACCATGTACCGGTCACGTGACTGATCATACACCCATCAGGTGACTGATCATGCACTGATCACGTGGCTATCATGCACTGATCATGTGGCTGGTCATACACTGATCACCTGCCTGGTCATGCACAGATCACGTGACTAATCATGAACTGATCACGTAGCAATCATTCACTGATCACCTGGCTGATCATGCACTGATCACGTGGCTATCATGCAATGATCACGTGGCTATCATGCACTGATCACGTGTCTGATCATGCACTGATACCATGACTGAGCATGGACTGGTCACATGACTATCATGTAGTGATCACGTGACTTAATGGCGCTGACCATGTGACTGATCATGCGCTGAGCATGTTTGCTATCATACACTGATCATGTGCCTCTGGAGGCAATAAACAAAGAGCTGAGTAGGCATGAATCAAACAGTCAGCAGGCAATAATCATGGAACTCAGCTGTGAGGAATCATGCTGCTCAGCTGGCAATAATCAAGCAGCTGAGCAGGCAGGAATTACACAGCACAGCTGGCAATTGTCAAGCAGATGACAGGCAGGAATCATGCAGCTCAGCTGGCAATTGTCAAGCAGATGAGCAGACAGTAATCACGCAGCTCAGCAGGCCCTGATCACGTGACTGAGCATGCACTGTTCACCTGGCTGATCATACACTGATCACGTGATTGATCAAGCATTGATCACTTGGATATCATGCACTGATCACGTGGCTAATCATACACTGTTCACGTGTCTGACCATGCACTGATCACGTGGCTGATCATGCACTGAACACGTGATTGAACATGCACTTATCACGTGGCTGATCATGCAGTGATCACGCAGCTACCATGTACTGGTCACATGACTGATCATGCACTGATCACGTAATTGATCATGCACTGATCACCTGGCTTATCATGCATTCATCATGTGACTGATCATGTGCTGATCATGTTTGGTGTCACACACTGATCATGTGCATCTGGAGGCAATGAACAAAGAGCTGAGTAGGCAGGAATCAGTCAGCAGGCTATAATCATGGAACTCAGCTCTGAGAAATCATGCTGCTCAGCTGGAAATAATCAAGTAGATGAGCAGGCAGGAATTATGCAGCACAGGTGGCAATAGTCAAGGAGATGACAGGCAGGAATCGTACAGCTCAGCTGGCAATTGTCAAGCAGATGAGCAGACAGTAATCACGCAGCTCAGCAGGCCCTGATCACGTGACTGAGCATGCACTGTTCACGTCGCTGATCACACACCTATCATGTGAATGATCATGCACTGATCACGTGGCTCTCATGCACTGATCACGTGATTGCGCATGCACTGATCACGTAATTGTATGCACTGCTCACGTGGCTATCATGCACTGATCATGTGACTGATCATGCACTGATCACGTAGCTATCTTGCACTGATCACTTGGCTGATCATACACTCATCACGGGACTGATCGTGCACTGATCACGGCGCTATCATGCATTGACTACATGACTCCACATGCACTGATCACGTGGATGATCATGCACTGATCACGTGACTATCATGCACTAATCACGTGGCTATCATTCACTGATCAGGTGGATATCATGCACTGATCACGTGGCTGATCACACACGTATCACATGACTGATCATGCACTGATCACGTGGCTATCATGTACTGATCACGTGGCTGATCATGCAATGATCACGTAGCTACCATGTACTGGTCACGTGACTGATCATGCAATGATCACGTAATTGATCATGCACTGATCATGTGGCTGATCATGCACTGATCACGTGACTGATCATGCACTGATCACGTGACTGATCAAGCACTGATCACGTGGCTATCATGCACTGCTAATGTGGCTGATCATGAAATGATCACGCAGCTACCATGTACTGGTCACGTGACTGATCATGCACTGATCATGTGGCTGATCAGGCACTGATCACGTGACTGATCATGCACTGATCACGTGGCTATCATGCACTGATCACTTGGCTGGTCATACACTGATCACGCAGCTACCATGTACTGGTCACGTGACTGATCATGCACTGATGATGTAATTGATCATGCACTGATCACGTGGCTATCATGCACTGATCACATGGCTGGTCATACACTGATCACGTGCCTGGTCATGCACAGATTACATGACTGATCATGCACTGATCACGTCACTGATCATGCACTGATCACGTGGCTATCATGCACTACTCACGTGGCTGATCATGCAATGATCATGTAGCTACCATGTACCGGTCACGTGACTGATCATACACCCATCAGGTGACTGATCATGCACTGATCACGTGGCTATCATGCACTGATCATGTGGCTGGTCATACACTGATCACCTGCCTGGTCATGCACAGATCACGTGACTAATCATGAACTGATCACGTAGCAATCATTCACTGATCACCTGGCTGATCATGCACTGATCACGTGGCTATCATGCAATGATCACGTGGCTATCATGCACTGATCACGTGTCTGATCATGCACTGATACCATGACTGAGCATGGACTGGTCACATGACTATCATGTAGTGATCACGTGACTTAATGGGGCTGACCATGTGACTGATCATGCGCTGAGCATGTTTGCTATCATACACTGATCATGTGCCTCTGGAGGCAATAAACAAAGAGCTGAGTAGGCATGAATCAAACAGTCAGCAGGCAATAATCATGGAACTCAGCTGTGAGGAATCATGCTGCTCAGCTGGCAATAATCAAGCAGCTGAGCAGGCAGGAATTACACAGCACAGCTGGCAATTGTCAAGCAGATGACAGGCAGGAATCATGCAGCTCAGCTGGCAATTGTCAAGCAGATGAGCAGACAGTAATCACGCAGCTCAGCAGGCCCTGATCACGTGACTGAGCATGCACTGTTCACCTGGCTGATCATACACTGATCACGTGATTGATCAAGCATTGATCACTTGGATATCATGCACTGATCACGTGGCTAATCATACACTGTTCACGTGTCTGACCATGCACTGATCACGTGGCTGATCATGCACTGAACACGTGATTGAACATGCACTTATCACGTGGCTGATCATGCAGTGATCACGCAGCTACCATGTACTGGTCACATGACTGATCATGCACTGATCACGTAATTGATCATGCACTGATCACCTGGCTTATCATGCATTCATCATGTGACTGATCATGTGCTGATCATGTTTGGTGTCACACACTGATCATGTGCATCTGGAGGCAATGAACAAAGAGCTGAGTAGGCAGGAATCAGTCAGCAGGCTATAATCATGGAACTCAGCTCTGAGAAATCATGCTGCTCAGCTGGAAATAATCAAGTAGATGAGCAGGCAGGAATTATGCAGCACAGGTGGCAATAGTCAAGGAGATGACAGGCAGGAATCGTACAGCTCAGCTGGCAATTGTCAAGCAGATGAGCAGACAGTAATCACGCAGCTCAGCAGGCCCTGATCACGTGACTGAGCATGCACTGTTCACGTCGCTGATCACACACCTATCATGTGAATGATCATGCACTGATCACGTGGCTCTCATGCACTGATCACGTGATTGCGCATGCACTGATCACGTAATTGCATGCACTGATCACGTGGCTATCTTGCACTGATCACTTGGCTGATCATACACTCATCACGGGACTGATCGTGCACTGATCACGGCGCTATCATGCATTGACTACATGACTCCACATGCACTGATCACGTGGATGATCATGCACTGATCACGTGACTATCATGCACTAATCACGTGGCTATCATTCACTGATCAGGTGGATATCATGCACTGATCACGTGGCTGATCACACACGTATCACATGACTGATCATGCACTGATCACGTGGCTATCATGTACTGATCACGTGGCTGATCATGCAATGATCACGTAGCTACCATGTACTGGTCACGTGACTGATCATGCAATGATCACGTAATTGATCATGCACTGATCATGTGGCTGATCATGCACTGATCACGTGACTGATCATGCACTGATCACGTGACTGATAAAGCACTGATCACGTGGCTATCATGCACTGCTAATGTGGCTGATCATGAAATGATCACGCAGCTACCATGTACTGGTCACGTGACTGATCATGCACTGATCATGTGGCTGATCAGGCACTGATCACGTGACTGATCATGCACTGATCACGTGGCTATCATGCACTGATCACTTGGCTGGTCATACACTGATCACGCAGCTACCATGTACTGGTCACGTGACTGATCATGCACTGATGATGTAATTGATCATGCACTGATCACGTGGCTATCATGCACTGATCACATGGCTGGTCATACACTGATCACGTGCCTGGTCATGCACAGATTACATGACTGATCATGCACTGATCACGTCACTGATCATGCACTGATCACGTGGCTATCATGCACTACTCACGTGGCTGATCATGCAATGATCATGTAGCTACCATGTACCGGTCACGTGACTGATCATACACCCATCAGGTGACTGATCATGCACTGATCACGTGGCTATCATGCACTGATCATGTGGCTGGTCATACACTGATCACCTGCCTGGTCATGCACAGATCACGTGACTAATCATGAACTGATCACGTAGCAATCATTCACTGATCACCTGGCTGATCATGCACTGATCACGTGGCTATCATGCACTGATCACGTGTCTGATCATGCACTGATACCATGACTGAGCATGGACTGGTCACATGACTATCATGTAGTGATCACGTGACTTAATGGGGCTGACCATGTGACTGATCATGCGCTGAGCATGTTTGCTATCATACACTGATCATGTGCCTCTGGAGGCAATAAACAAAGAGCTGAGTAGGCATGAATCAAACAGTCAGCAGGCAATAATCATGGAACTCAGCTGTGAGGAATCATGCTGCTCAGCTGGCAATAATCAAGCAGCTGAGCAGGCAGGAATTACACAGCACAGCTGGCAATTGTCAAGCAGATGACAGGCAGGAATCATGCAGCTCAGCTGGCAATTGTCAAGCAGATGAGCAGACAGTAATCACGCAGCTCAGCAGGCCCTGATCACGTGACTGAGCATGCACTGTTCACCTGGCTGATCATACACTGATCACGTGATTGATCAAGCATTGATCACTTGGATATCATGCACTGATCACGTGGCTAATCATACACTGTTCACGTGTCTGACCATGCACTGATCACGTGGCTGATCATGCACTGAACACGTGATTGAACATGCACTTATCACGTGGCTGATCATGCAGTGATCACGCAGCTACCATGTACTGGTCACATGACTGATCATGCACTGATCACGTAATTGATCATGCACTGATCACCTGGCTTATCATGCATTCATCATGTGACTGATCATGTGCTGATCATGTTTGGTGTCACACACTGATCATGTGCATCTGGAGGCAATGAACAAAGAGCTGAGTAGGCAGGAATCAGTCAGCAGGCTATAATCATGGAACTCAGCTCTGAGAAATCATGCTGCTCAGCTGGAAATAATCAAGTAGATGAGCAGGCAGGAATTATGCAGCACAGGTGGCAATAGTCAAGGAGATGACAGGCAGGAATCGTACAGCTCAGCTGGCAATTGTCAAGCAGATGAGCAGACAGTAATCACGCAGCTCAGCAGGCCCTGATCACGTGACTGAGCATGCACTGTTCACGTCGCTGATCACACACCTATCATGTGAATGATCATGCACTGATCACGTGGCTCTCATGCACTGATCACGTGATTGCGCATGCACTGATCACGTAATTGTATGCACTGCTCACGTGGCTATCATGCACTGATCATGTGACTGATCATGCACTGATCACGTAGCTATCTTGCACTGATCACTTGGCTGATCATACACTCATCACGGGACTGATCGTGCACTGATCACGGCGCTATCATGCATTGACTACATGACTCCACATGCACTGATCACGTGGATGATCATGCACTGATCACGTGACTATCATGCACTAATCACGTGGCTATCATTCACTGATCAGGTGGATATCATGCACTGATCACGTGGCTGATCACACACGTATCACATGACTGATCATGCACTGATCACGTGGCTATCATGTACTGATCACGTGGCTGATCATGCAATGATCACGTAGCTACCATGTACTGGTCACGTGACTGATCATGCAATGATCACGTAATTGATCATGCACTGATCATGTGGCTGATCATGCACTGATCACGTGACTGATCATGCACTGATCACGTGACTGATCAAGCACTGATCACGTGGCTATCATGCACTGCTAATGTGGCTGATCATGAAATGATCACGCAGCTACCATGTACTGGTCACGTGACTGATCATGCACTGATCATGTGGCTGATCAGGCACTGATCACGTGACTGATCATGCACTGATCACGTGACTGATCATGCACTGATCACGTGGCTATCATGCACTGATCACTTGGCTGGTCATACACTGATCACGCAGCTACCATGTACTGGTCACGTGACTGATCATGCACTGATGATGTAATTGATCATGCACTGATCACGTGGCTATCATGCACTGATCACATGGCTGGTCATACACTGATCACGTGCCTGGTCATGCACAGATTACATGACTGATCATGCACTGATCACGTCACTGATCATGCACTGATCACGTGGCTATCATGCACTACTCACGTGGCTGATCATGCAATGATCATGTAGCTACCATGTACCGGTCACGTGACTGATCATACACCCATCAGGTGACTGATCATGCACTGATCACGTGGCTATCATGCACTGATCATGTGGCTGGTCATACACTGATCACCTGCCTGGTCATGCACAGATCACGTGACTAATCATGAACTGATCACGTAGCAATCATTCACTGATCACCTGGCTGATCATGCACTGATCACGTGGCTATCATGCAATGATCACGTGGCTATCATGCACTGATCACGTGTCTGATCATGCACTGATACCATGACTGAGCATGGACTGGTCACATGACTATCATGTAGTGATCACGTGACTTAATGGGGCTGACCATGTGACTGATCATGCGCTGAGCATGTTTGCTATCATACACTGATCATGTGCCTCTGGAGGCAATAAACAAAGAGCTGAGTAGGCATGAATCAAACAGTCAGCAGGCAATAATCATGGAACTCAGCTGTGAGGAATCATGCTGCTCAGCTGGCAATAATCAAGCAGCTGAGCAGGCAGGAATTACACAGCACAGCTGGCAATTGTCAAGCAGATGACAGGCAGGAATCATGCAGCTCAGCTGGCAATTGTCAAGCAGATGAGCAGACAGTAATCACGCAGCTCAGCAGGCCCTGATCACGTGACTGAGCATGCACTGTTCACCTGGCTGATCATACACTGATCACGTGATTGATCAAGCATTGATCACTTGGATATCATGCACTGATCACGTGGCTAATCATACACTGTTCACGTGTCTGTCCATGCACTGATCACGTGGCTGATCATGCACTGAACATGTGATTGAACATGCACTTATCACGTGGCTGATCATGCAGTGATCACGCAGCTACCATGTACTGGTCACATGACTGATCATGCACTGATCACGTAATTGATCATGCACTGATCACCTGGCTTATCATGCATTCATCATGTGACTGATCATGTGCTGATCATGTTTGGTGTCACACACTGATCATGTGCATCTGGAGGCAATGAACAAAGAGCTGAGTAGGCAGGAATCAGTCAGCAGGCTATAATCATGGAACTCAGCTCTGAGAAATCATGCTGCTCAGCTGGAAATAATCAAGTAGATGAGCAGGCAGGAATTATGCAGCACAGGTGGCAATAGTCCAGGAGATGACAGGCAGGAATCGTACAGCTCAGCTGGCAATTGTCAAGCAGATGAGCAGACAGTAATCACGCAGCTCAGCAGGCCCTGATCACGTGACTGAGCATGCACTGTTCACGTCGCTGATCACACACCTATCATGTGAATGATCATGCACTGATCACGTGGCTCTCATGCACTGATCACGTGATTGCGCATGCACTGATCACGTAATTGTATGCACTGCTCACGTGGCTATCATGCACTGATCATGTGACTGATCATGCACTGATCACGTAGCTATCTTGCACTGATCACTTGGCTGATCATACACTCATCACGGGACTGATCGTGCACTGATCACGGCGCTATCATGCATTGACTACATGACTCCACATGCACTGATCACGTGGATGATCATGCACTGATCACGTGACTATCATGCACTAATCACGTGGCTATCATTCACTGATCAGGTGGATATCATGCACTGATCACGTGGCTGATCACACACGTATCACATGACTGATCATGCACTGATCACGTGGCTATCATGTACTGATCACGTGGCTGATCATGCAATGATCACGTAGCTACCATGTACTGGTCACGTGACTGATCATGCAATGATCACGTAATTGATCATGCACTGATCATGTGGCTGATCATGCACTGATCACGTGACTGATCATGCACTGATCACGTGACTGATCAAGCACTGATCACGTGGCTATCATGCACTGCTAATGTGGCTGATCATGAAATGATCACGCAGCTACCATGTACTGGTCACGTGACTGATCATGCACTGATCATGTGGCTGATCAGGCACTGATCACGTGACTGATCATGCACTGATCACGTGGCTATCATGCACTGATCACTTGGCTGGTCATACACTGATCACGCAGCTACCATGTACTGGTCACGTGACTGATCATGCACTGATGATGTAATTGATCATGCACTGATCACGTGGCTATCATGCACTGATCACATGGCTGGTCATACACTGATCACGTGCCTGGTCATGCACAGATTACATGACTGATCATGCACTGATCACGTCACTGATCATGCACTGATCACGTGGCTCTCATGCGCTAGTCACGTGGCTGATCATGCAATGATCATGTAGCTACCATGTACCGGTCACGTGACTGATCATACACCCATCAGGTGACTGATCATGCACTGATCACGTGGCTATCATGCACTGATCATGTGGCTGGTCATACACTGATCACCTGCCTGGTCATGCACAGATCACGTGACTAATCATGAACTGATCACGTAGCAATCATTCACTGATCACCTGGCTGATCATGCACTGATCACGTGGCTATCATGCAATGATCACGTGGCTATCATGCACTGATCACGTGTCTGATCATGCACTGATACCATGACTGAGCATGGACTGGTCACATGACTATCATGTAGTGATCACGTGACTTAATGGCGCTGACCATGTGACTGATCATGCGCTGAGCATGTTTGCTATCATACACTGATCATGTGCCTCTGGAGGCAATAAACAAAGAGCTGAGTAGGCATGAATCAAACAGTCAGCAGGCAATAATCATGGAATTCAGCTGTGAGGAATCATGCTGCTCAGCTGGCAATAATCAAGCAGCTGAGCAGGCAGGAATTACACAGCACAGCTGGCAATTGTCAAGCAGATGACAGGCAGGAATCATGCAGCTCAGCTGGCAATTGTCAAGCAGATGAGCAGACAGTAATCACGCAGCTCAGCAGGCCCTGATCACGTGACTGAGCATGCACTGTTCACGTCGCTGATCACACACCTATCATGTGAATGATCATGCACTGATCACGTGGCTCTCATGCACTGATCACGTGATTGCGCATGCACTGATCACGTAACTGTATGCACTGCTCACGTGGCTATCATGCACTGATCATGTGACTGATCATGCACTGATCACGTAGCTATCTTGCACTGATCACGTGGCTGATCATACACTCATCACGGGACTGATCGTGCACTGATCACGGCGCTATCATGCATTGACTACATGACTCACATGCACTGATCACGTGGATGATCATGCACTGATCACGTGACTATCATGCACTAATCACGTGGCTATCATTCACTGATCAGGTGGATATCATGCACTGATCACGTGGCTGATCACACACGTATCACGTGACTGATCATGCACTGATCACGTGGCTATCATGCACTGATCACGTGGCTGATCATGCAATGATCACGTGGCTACCATGTACTGGTCACGTGACTGATCATGCAATGATCACGTAATTGATCATGCACTGATCACGTGGCTGATCATGCACTGATCACGTGACTGATCATGCACTGATCACGTGACTGATCAAGCACTGATCACGTGGCTATCATGCACTGCTAATGTGGCTGATCATGAAATGATCACGCAGCTACCATGTACTGGTCACGTGACTGATCATGCAATGATCACGTAGCTACCATGTACTGGTCACGTGACTGATCATTCAATGATCACGTAGCTACCATGTACTGGTCACGTGACTGATCATGCAATGATCACGTAATTGATCATGCACTGATCATGTGGCTGATCATGCACTGGTCACGTGACTGATCAAGCACTGATCACGTGGCTATCATGCACTGCTAATGTGGCTGATCATGAACTGATCACGCAGCTACCATGTACTGGTCACGTGACTGATCATGCACTGATCATGTGGCTGATCAGGCACTGATCACGTGACTGATCATGCACTGATCACGTGACTGATCATGCACTGATCACGTGGCTATCATGCACTGATCACTTGGCTGGTCATACACTGATCACGCAGCTACCATGTACTGGTCACGTGACTGATCATGCACTGATGATGTAATTGATCATGCACTGATCACGTGGCTATCATGCACTGATCACATGGCTGGTCATACACTGATCACGTGCCTGGTCATGCACAGATTACATGACTGATCATGCACTGATCACGTCACTGATCATGCACTGATCACGTGGCTATCATGCACTACTCACGTGGCTGATCATGCAATGATCATGTAGCTACCATGTACCGGTCACGTGACTGATCATACACCCATCAGGTGACTGATCATGCACTGATCACGTGGCTATCATGCACTGATCACGTGGCTGGTCATACACTGATCACCTGCCTGGTCATGCACAGATCACGTGACTAATCATGAACTGATCACGTAGCAATCATTCACTGATCACCTGGCTGATCATGCACTGATCACGTGGCTATCATGCAATGATCACGTGGCTATCATGCACTGATCACGTGTCTGATCATGCACTGATACCATGACTGAGCATGGACTGGTCACATGACTATCATGTAGTGATCACGTGACTTAATGGGGCTGACCATGTGACTGATCATGCGCTGAGCATGTTTGCTATCATACACTGATCATGTGCCTCTGGAGGCAATAAACAAAGAGCTGAGTAGGCATGAATCAAACAGTCAGCAGGCAATAATCATGGAACTCAGCTGTGAGGAATCATGCTGCTCAGCTGGCAATAATCAAGCAGCTGAGCAGGCAGGAATTACACAGCACAGCTGGCAATTGTCAAGCAGATGACAGGCAGGAATCATGCAGCTCAGCTGGCAATTGTCAAGCAGATGAGCAGACAGGAATCACGCAGCTCAGCAGGCCCTGATCACGTGACTGAGCATGCACTGTTCACCTGGCTGATCATACACTGATCACGTGATTGATCAAGCATTGATCACTTGGATATCATGCACTGATCACGTGGCTAATCATACACTGTTCACGTGTCTGACCATGCACTGATCACGTGGCTGATCATGCACTGAACACGTGATTGAACATGCACTTATCACGTGGCTGATCATGCAGTGATCACGCAGCTACCATGTACTGGTCACATGACTGATCATGCACTGATCACGTAATTGATCATGCACTGATCACCTGGCTTATCATGCATTCATCATGTGACTGATCATGTGCTGATCATGTTTGGTGTCACACACTGATCATGTGCATCTGGAGGCAATGAACAAAGAGCTGAGTAGGCAGGAATCAGTCAGCAGGCTATAATCATGGAACTCAGCTCTGAGAAATCATGCTGCTCAGCTGGAAATAATCAAGTAGATGAGCAGGCAGGAATTATGCAGCACAGGTGGCAATAGTCAAGGAGATGACAGGCAGGAATCGTACAGCTCAGCTGGCAATTGTCAAGCAGATGAGCAGACAGTAATCACGCAGCTCAGCAGGCCCTGATCACGTGACTGAGCATGCACTGTTCACGTCGCTGATCACACACCTATCATGTGAATGATCATGCACTGATCACGTGGCTCTCATGCACTGATCACGTGATTGTGCATGCACTGATCACGTAATTGTATGCACTGCTCACGTGGCTATCATGCACTGATCATGTGACTGATCATGCACTGATCACGTAGCTATCTTGCACTGATCACTTGGCTGATCATACACTCATCACGGGACTGATCGTGCACTGATCACGGCGCTATCATGCATTGACTACATGACTCCACATGCACTGATCACGTGGATGATCATGCACTGATCACGTGACTATCATGCACTAATCACGTGGCTATCATTCACTGATCAGGTGGATATCATGCACTGATCACGTGGCTGATCACACACGTATCACATGACTGATCATGCACTGATCACGTGGCTATCATGTACTGATCACGTGGCTGATCATGCAATGATCACGTAGCTACCATGTACTGGTCACGTGACTGATCATGCAATGATCACGTAATTGATCATGCACTGATCATGTGGCTGATCATGCACTGATCACGTGACTGATCATGCACTGATCACGTGACTGATCAAGCACTGATCACGTGGCTATCATGCACTGCTAATGTGGCTGATCATGAAATGATCACGCAGCTACCATGTACTGGTCACGTGACTGATCATGCACTGATCATGTGGCTGATCAGGCACTGATCACGTGACTGATCATGCACTGATCACGTGGCTATCATGCCCTGATCACTTGGCTGGTCATACACTGATCACGCAGCTACCATGTACTGGTCACGTGACTGATCATGCACTGATGATGTAATTGATCATGCACTGATCACGTGGCTATCATGCACTGATCACATGGCTGGTCATACACTGATCACGTGCCTGGTCATGCACAGATTACATGACTGATCATGCACTGATCACGTCACTGATCATGCACTGATCACGTGGCTATCATGCACTACTCACGTGGCTGATCATGCAATGATCATGTAGCTACCATGTACCGGTCACGTGACTGATCATACACCCATCAGGTGACTGATCATGCACTGATCACGTGGCTATCATGCACTGATCACGTGGCTGGTCATACACTGATCACCTGCCTGGTCATGCACAGATCACGTGACTAATCATGAACTGATCACGTAGCAATCATTCACTGATCACCTGGCTGATCATGCACTGATCACGTGGCTATCATGCAATGATCACGTGGCTATCATGCACTGATCACGTGTCTGATCATGCACTGATACCATGACTGAGCATGGACTGGTCACATGACTATCATGTAGTGATCACGTGACTTAATGGCGCTGACCATGTGACTGATCATGCGCTGAGCATGTTTGCTATCATACACTGATCATGTGCCTCTGGAGGCAATAAACAAAGAGCTGAGTAGGCATGAATCAAACAGTCAGCAGGCAATAATCATGGAACTCAGCTGTGAGGAATCATGCTGCTCAGCTGGCAATAATCAAGCAGCTGAGCAGGCAGGAATTACACAGCACAGCTGGCAATTGTCAAGCAGATGACAGGCAGGAATCATGCAGCTCAGCTGGCAATTGTCAAGCAGATGAGCAGACAGTAATCACGCAGCTCAGCAGGCCCTGATCACGTGACTGAGCATGCACTGTTCACGTCGCTGATCACACACCTATCATGTGAATGATCATGCACTGATCACGTGGCTCTCATGCACTGATCACGTGGTTGCGCATGCACTGATCACGTAATTGTATGCACTGCTCACGTGGCTATCATGCACTGATCACGTGACTGATCATGCACTGATCACGTAGCTATCTTGCACTGATCACTTGGCTGATCATACACTCATCACGTGACTGATCGTGCACTGATCACGGCGCTATCATGCATTGACTACATGACTGCACATGCACTGATCACGTGGATGATCATGCACTGATCACGTGACTGATCATGCACTAATCACGTGGCAATCATTCACTGATCAGGTGGATATCATGCACTGATCACGTGGCTGATCACGCACGTATCACGTGACTGATCATGCACTGATCACGTGGCTATCATGTACTGATCACGTGGCTGATCATGCAATGATCACGTAGCTACCATGTACTGGTCACGTGTCTGATCATGCAATGATCACGTAATTGATCATGCACTGATCATGTGGCTGATCATGCACTGATCACGTGACTGATCATGCACTGATCACGTGGCTGACTGCACTGATCACGCTATCATGCACTGCACGTGGCTGATCATGAAATGATCACGCGGCTACCATGTACTGGTCACGTGACTGATCATGCAATGATCACGTGGCTATCATGCACTGATCACGTGGCTGATCATGCAATGATCACGTAGCTACCATGTACTGGTCACGTGACTGATCATGCAATGATCACGTAATTGATCATGCACTGATCATGTGGCTGATCATGCACTGATCACGTGACTGATCAAGCACTGATCACGTGGCTATCATGCACTGCTAATGTGGCTGATCATGAAATGATCACGCAGCTACCATGTACTGGTCACGTGACTGATCATGCACTGATCATGTGGCTGATCAGGCACTGATCACGTGACTGATCATGCACTGATCACGTGACTGATCATGCACTGATCACGTGGCTATCATGCACTGATCACTTGGCTGGTCATACACTGATCACGCAGCTACCATGTACTGGTCACGTGACTGATCATGCACTGATGATGTAATTGATCATGCACTGATCACGTGGCTATCATGCACTGATCACATGGCTGGTCATACACTGATCACGTGCCTGGTCATGCACAGATTACATGACTGATCATGCACTGATCACGTCACTGATCATGCACTGATCACGTGGCTATCATGCACTACTCACGTGGCTGATCATGCAATGATCATGTAGCTACCATGTACCGGTCACGTGACTGATCATACACCCATCAGGTGACTGATCATGCACTGATCACGTGGCTATCATGCACTGATCATGTGGCTGGTCATACACTGATCACCTGCCTGGTCATGCACAGATCACGTGACTAATCATGAACTGATCACGTAGCAATCATTCACTGATCACCTGGCTGATCATGCACTGATCACGTGGCTATCATGCAATGATCACGTGGCTATCATGCACTGATCACGTGTCTGATCATGCACTGATACCATGACTGAGCATGGACTGGTCACATGACTATCATGTAGTGATCACGTGACTTAATGGGGCTGACCATGTGACTGATCATGCGCTGAGCATGTTTGCTATCATACACTGATCAGGTGCCTCTGGAGGCAATAAACAAAGAGCTGAGTAGGCATGAATCAAACAGTCAGCAGGCAATAATCATGGAACTCAGCTGTGAGGAATCATGCTGCTCAGCTGGCAATAATCAAGCAGCTGAGCAGGCAGGAATTACACAGCACAGCTGGCAATTGTCAAGCAGATGACAGGCAGGAATCATGCAGCTCAGCTGGCAATTGTCAAGCAGATGAGCAGACAGTAATCACGCAGCTCAGCAGGCCCTGATCACGTGACTGAGCATGCACTGTTCACCTGGCTGATCATACACTGATCACGTGATTGATCAAGCATTGATCACTTGGATATCATGCACTGATCACGTGGCTAATCATACACTGTTCACGTGTCTGACCATGCACTGATCACGTGGCTGATCATGCACTGAACACGTGATTGAACATGCACTTATCACGTGGCTGATCATGCAGTGATCACGCAGCTACCATGTACTGGTCACATGACTGATCATGCACTGATCACGTAATTGATCATGCACTGATCACCTGGCTTATCATGCATTCATCATGTGACTGATCATGTGCTGATCATGTTTGGTGTCACACACTGATCATGTTCATCTGGAGGCAATGAACAAAGAGCTGAGTAGGCAGGAATCAGTCAGCAGGCTATAATCATGGAACTCAGCTCTGAGAAATCATGCTGCTCAGCTGGAAATAATCAAGTAGATGAGCAGGCAGGAATTATGCAGCACAGGTGGCAATAGTCAAGGAGATGACAGGCAGGAATCGTACAGCTCAGCTGGCAATTGTCAAGCAGATGAGCAGACAGTAATCACGCAGCTCAGCACGCCCTGATCACGTGACTGAGCATGCACTGTTCACGTCGCTGATCACACACCTATCATGTGAATGATCATGCACTGATCACGTGATTGCGCATGCACTGATCACGTAATTGTATGCACTGCTCACGTGGCTATCATGCACTGATCATGTGACTGATCATGCACTGATCACGTAGCTATCTTGCACTGATCACTTGGCTGATCATACACTCATCACGGGACTGATCGTGCACTGATCACGGCGCTATCATGCATTGACTACATGACTCCACATGCACTGATCACGTGGATGATCATGCACTGATCACGTGACTATCATGCACTGATCACGTGGCTATCATTCACTGATCAGGTGGATATCATGCACTGATCACGTGGCTGATCACACACGTATCACATGACTGATCATGCACTGATCACGTGGCTATCATGTACTGATCACGTGGCTGATCATGCAATGATCACGTAGCTACCATGTACTGGTCACGTGACTGATCATGCAATGATCACGTAATTGATCATGCACTGATCATGTGGCTGATCATGCACTGATCACGTGACTGATCATGCACTGATCACGTGACTGATCAAGCACTGATCACGTGGCTATCATGCACTGCTAATGTGGCTGATCATGAAATGATCACGCAGCTACCATGTACTGGTCACGTGACTGATCATGCACTGATCATGTGGCTGATCAGGCACTGATCACGTGACTGATCATGCACTGATCACGTGGCTATCATGCACTGATCACTTGGCTGGTCATACACTGATCACGCAGCTACCATGTACTGGTCACGTGACTGATCATGCACTGATGATGTAATTGATCATGCACTGATCACGTGGCTATCATGCACTGATCACATGGCTGGTCATACACTGATCACGTGCCTGGTCATGCACAGATTACATGACTGATCATGCACTGATCACGTCACTGATCATGCACTGATCACGTGGCTATCATGCACTACTCACGTGGCTGATCATGCAATGATCATGTAGCTACCATGTACCGGTCACGTGACTGATCATACACCCATCAGGTGACTGATCATGCACTGATCACGTGGCTATCATGCACTGATCACGTGGCTGGTCATACACTGATCACCTGCCTGGTCATGCACAGATCACGTGACTAATCATGAACTGATCACGTAGCAATCATTCACTGATCACCTGGCTGATCATGCACTGATCACGTGGCTATCATGCAATGATCACGTGGCTATCATGCACTGATCACGTGTCTGATCATGCACTGATACCATGACTGAGCATGGACTGGTCACATGACTATCATGTAGTGATCACGTGACTTAATGGCGCTGACCATGTGACTGATCATGCGCTGAGCATGTTTGCTATCATACACTGATCATGTGCCTCTGGAGGCAATAAACAAAGAGCTGAGTAGGCATGAATCAAACAGTCAGCAGGCAATAATCATGGAACTCAGCTGTGAGGAATCATGCTGCTCAGCTGGCAATAATCAAGCAGCTGAGCAGGCAGGAATTACACAGCACAGCTGGCAATTGTCAAGCAGATGACAGGCAGGAATCATGCAGCTCAGCTGGCAATTGTCAAGCAGATGAGCAGACAGTAATCACGCAGCTCAGCAGGCCCTGATCACGTGACTGAGCATGCACTGTTCACCTGGCTGATCATACACTGATCACGTGATTGATCAAGCATTGATCACTTGGATATCATGCACTGATCACGTGGCTAATCATACACTGTTCACGTGTCTGACCATGCACTGATCACGTGGCTGATCATGCACTGAACACGTGATTGAACATGCACTTATCACGTGGCTGATCATGCAGTGATCACGCAGCTACCATGTACTGGTCACATGACTGATCATGCACTGATCACGTAATTGATCATGCACTGATCACCTGGCTTATCATGCATTCATCATGTGACTGATCATGTGCTGATCATGTTTGGTGTCACACACTGATCATGTGCATCTGGAGGCAATGAACAAAGAGCTGAGTAGGCAGGAATCAGTCAGCAGGCTATAATCATGGAACTCAGCTCTGAGAAATCATGCTGCTCAGCTGGAAATAATCAAGTAGATGAGCAGGCAGGAATTATGCAGCACAGGTGGCAATAGTCAAGGAGATGACAGGCAGGAATCGTACAGCTCAGCTGGCAATTGTCAAGCAGATGAGCAGACAGTAATCACGCAGCTCAGCAGGCCCTGATCACGTGACTGAGCATGCACTGTTCACGTCGCTGATCACACACCTATCATGTGAATGATCATGCACTGATCACGTGGCTCTCATGCACTGATCACGTGATTGCGCATGCACTGATCACGTAATTGTATGCACTGCTCACGTGGCTATCATGCACTGATCATGTGACTGATCATGCACTGATCACGTAGCTATCTTGCACTGATCACTTGGCTGATCATACACTCATCACGGGACTGATCGTGCACTGATCACGGCGCTATCATGCATTGACTACATGACTCCACATGCACTGATCACGTGGATGATCATGCACTGATCACGTGACTATCATGCACTAATCACGTGGCTATCATTCACTGATCAGGTGGATATCATGCACTGATCACGTGGCTGATCACACACGTATCACATGACTGATCATGCACTGATCACGTGGCTATCATGTACTGATCACGTGGCTGATCATGCAATGATCACGTAGCTACCATGTACTGGTCACGTGACTGATCATGCAATGATCACGTAATTGATCATGCACTGATCATGTGGCTGATCATGCACTGATCACGTGACTGATCATGCACTGATCACGTGACTGATCAAGCACTGATCACGTGGCTATCATGCACTGCTAATGTGGCTGATCATGAAATGATCACGCAGCTACCATGTACTGGTCACGTGACTGATCATGCACTGATCATGTGGCTGATCAGGCACTGATCACGTGACTGATCATGCACTGATCACGTGGCTATCATGCACTGATCACTTGGCTGGTCATACACTGATCACGCAGCTACCATGTACTGGTCACGTGACTGATCATGCACTGATGATGTAATTGATCATGCACTGATCACGTGGCTATCATGCACTGATCACATGGCTGGTCATACACTGATCACGTGCCTGGTCATGCACAGATTACATGACTGATCATGCACTGATCACGTCACTGATCATGCACTGATCACGTGGCTATCATGCACTACTCACGTGGCTGATCATGCAATGATCATGTAGCTACCATGTACCGGTCACGTGACTGATCATACACCCATCAGGTGACTGATCATGCACTGATCACGTGGCTATCATGCACTGATCACGTGGCTGGTCATACACTGATCACCTGCCTGGTCATGCACAGATCACGTGACTAATCATGAACTGATCACGTAGCAATCATTCACTGATCACCTGGCTGATCATGCACTGATCACGTGGCTATCATGCAATGATCACGTGGCTATCATGCACTGATCACGTGTCTGATCATGCACTGATACCATGACTGAGCATGGACTGGTCACATGACTATCATGTAGTGATCACGTGACTTAATGGGGCTGACCATGTGACTGATCATGCGCTGAGCATGTTTGCTATCATACACTGATCATGTGCCTCTGGAGGCAATAAACAAAGAGCTGAGTAGGCATGAATCAAACAGTCAGCAGGCAATAATCATGGAACTCAGCTGTGAGGAATCATGCTGCTCAGCTGGCAATAATCAAGCAGCTGAGCAGGCAGGAATTACACAGCACAGCTGGCAATTGTCAAGCAGATGACAGGCAGGAATCATGCAGCTCAGCTGGCAATTGTCAAGCAGATGAGCAGACAGTAATCACGCAGCTCAGCAGGCCCTGATCACGTGACTGAGCATGCACTGTTCACCTGGCTGATCATACACTGATCACGTGATTGATCAAGCATTGATCACTTGGATATCATGCACTGATCACGTGGCTAATCATACACTGTTCACGTGTCTGACCATGCACTGATCACGTGGCTGATCATGCACTGAACACGTGATTGAACATGCACTTATCACGTGGCTGATCATGCAGTGATCACGCAGCTACCATGTACTGGTCACATGACTGATCATGCACTGATCACGTAATTGATCATGCACTGATCACCTGGCTTATCATGCATTCATCATGTGACTGATCATGTGCTGATCATGTTTGGTGTCACACACTGATCATGTGCATCTGGAGGCAATGAACAAAGAGCTGAGTAGGCAGGAATCAGTCAGCAGGCTATAATCATGGAACTCAGCTCTGAGAAATCATGCTGCTCAGCTGGAAATAATCAAGTAGATGAGCAGGCAGGAATTATGCAGCACAGGTGGCAATAGTCAAGGAGATGACAGGCAGGAATCGTACAGCTCAGCTGGCAATTGTCAAGCAGATGAGCAGACAGTAATCACGCAGCTCAGCAGGCCCTGATCACGTGACTGAGCATGCACTGTTCACGTCGCTGATCACACACCTATCATGTGAATGATCATGCACTGATCACGTGGCTCTCATGCACTGATCACGTGATTGCGCATGCACTGATCACGTAATTGTATGCACTGCTCACGTGGCTATCATGCACTGATCATGTGACTGATCATGCACTGATCACGTAGCTATCTTGCACTGATCACTTGGCTGATCATACACTCATCACGGGACTGATCGTGCACTGATCACGGCGCTATCATGCATTGACTACATGACTCCACATGCACTGATCACGTGGATGATCATGCACTGATCACGTGACTATCATGCACTAATCACGTGGCTATCATTCACTGATCAGGTGGATATCATGCACTGATCACGTGGCTGATCACACACGTATCACATGACTGATCATGCACTGATCACGTGGCTATCATGTACTGATCACGTGGCTGATCATGCAATGATCACGTAGCTACCATGTACTGGTCACGTGACTGATCATGCAATGATCACGTAATTGATCATGCACTGATCATGTGGCTGATCATGCACTGATCACGTGACTGATCATGCACTGATCACGTGACTGATCAAGCACTGATCACGTGGCTATCATGCACTGCTAATGTGGCTGATCATGAAATGATCACGCAGCTACCATGTACTGGTCACGTGACTGATCATGCACTGATCATGTGGCTGATCAGGCACTGATCACGTGACTGATCATGCACTGATCACGTGGCTATCATGCACTGATCACTTGGCTGGTCATACACTGATCACGCAGCTACCATGTACTGGTCACGTGACTGATCATGCACTGATGATGTAATTGATCATGCACTGATCACGTGGCTATCATGCACTGATCACATGGCTGGTCATACACTGATCACGTGCCTGGTCATGCACAGATTACATGACTGATCATGCACTGATCACGTCACTGATCATGCACTGATCACGTGGCTATCATGCACTACTCACGTGGCTGATCATGCAATGATCATGTAGCTACCATGTACCGGTCACGTGACTGATCATACACCCATCAGGTGACTGATCATGCACTGATCACGTGGCTATCATGCACTGATCACGTGGCTGGTCATACACTGATCACCTGCCTGGTCATGCACAGATCACGTGACTAATCATGAACTGATCACGTAGCAATCATTCACTGATCACCTGGCTGATCATGCACTGATCACGTGGCTATCATGCAATGATCACGTGGCTATCATGCACTGATCACGTGTCTGATCATGCACTGATACCATGACTGAGCATGGACTGGTCACATGACTATCATGTAGTGATCACGTGACTTAATGGGGCTGACCATGTGACTGATCATGCGCTGAGCATGTTTGCTATCATACACTGATCATGTGCCTCTGGAGGCAATAAACAAAGAGCTGAGTAGGCATGAATCAAACAGTCAGCAGGCAATAATCATGGAACTCAGCTGTGAGGAATCATGCTGCTCAGCTGGCAATAATCAAGCAGCTGAGCAGGCAGGAATTACACAGCACAGCTGGCAATTGTCAAGCAGATGACAGGCAGGAATCATGCAGCTCAGCTGGCAATTGTCAAGCAGATGAGCAGACAGTAATCACGCAGCTCAGCAGGCCCTGATCACGTGACTGAGCATGCACTGTTCACCTGGCTGATCATACACTGATCACGTGATTGATCAAGCATTGATCACTTGGATATCATGCACTGATCACGTGGCTAATCATACACTGTTCACGTGTCTGACCATGCACTGATCACGTGGCTGATCATGCACTGAACACGTGATTGAACATGCACTTATCACGTGGCTGATCATGCAGTGATCACGCAGCTACCATGTACTGGTCACATGACTGATCATGCACTGATCACGTAATTGATCATGCACTGATCACCTGGCTTATCATGCATTCATCATGTGACTGATCATGTGCTGATCATGTTTGGTGTCACACACTGATCATGTGCATCTGGAGGCAATGAACAAAGAGCTGAGTAGGCAGGAATCAGTCAGCAGGCTATAATCATGGAACTCAGCTCTGAGAAATCATGCTGCTCAGCTGGAAATAATCAAGTAGATGAGCAGGCAGGAATTATGCAGCACAGGTGGCAATAGTCAAGGAGATGACAGGCAGGAATCGTACAGCTCAGCTGGCAATTGTCAAGCAGATGAGCAGACAGTAATCACGCAGCTCAGCAGGCCCTGATCACGTGACTGAGCATGCACTGTTCACGTCGCTGATCACACACCTATCATGTGAATGATCATGCACTGATCACGTGGCTCTCATGCACTGATCACGTGATTGCGCATGCACTGATCACGTAATTGTATGCACTGCTCACGTGGCTATCATGCACTGATCATGTGACTGATCATGCACTGATCACGTAGCTATCTTGCACTGATCACTTGGCTGATCATACACTCATCACGGGACTGATCGTGCACTGATCACGGCGCTATCATGCATTGACTACATGACTCCACATGCACTGATCACGTGGATGATCATGCACTGATCACGTGACTATCATGCACTAATCACGTGGCTATCATTCACTGATCAGGTGGATATCATGCACTGATCACGTGGCTGATCACACACGTATCACATGACTGATCATGCACTGATCACGTGGCTATCATGTACTGATCACGTGGCTGATCATGCAATGATCACGTAGCTACCATGTACTGGTCACGTGACTGATCATGCAATGATCACGTAATTGATCATGCACTGATCATGTGGCTGATCATGCACTGATCACGTGACTGATCATGCACTGATCACGTGACTGATCAAGCACTGATCACGTGGCTATCATGCACTGCTAATGTGGCTGATCATGAAATGATCACGCAGCTACCATGTACTGGTCACGTGACTGATCATGCACTGATCATGTGGCTGATCAGGCACTGATCACGTGACTGATCATGCACTGATCACGTGGCTATCATGCACTGATCACTTGGCTGGTCATACACTGATCACGCAGCTACCATGTACTGGTCACGTGACTGATCATGCACTGATGATGTAATTGATCATGCACTGATCACGTGGCTATCATGCACTGATCACATGGCTGGTCATACACTGATCACGTGCCTGGTCATGCACAGATTACATGACTGATCATGCACTGATCACGTCACTGATCATGCACTGATCACGTGGCTATCATGCACTACTCACGTGGCTGATCATGCAATGATCATGTAGCTACCATGTACCGGTCACGTGACTGATCATACACCCATCAGGTGACTGATCATGCACTGATCACGTGGCTATCATGCACTGATCACGTGGCTGGTCATACACTGATCACCTGCCTGGTCATGCACAGATCACGTGACTAATCATGAACTGATCACGTAGCAATCATTCACTGATCACCTGGCTGATCATGCACTGATCACGTGGCTATCATGCAATGATCACGTGGCTATCATGCACTGATCACGTGTCTGATCATGCACTGATACCATGACTGAGCATGGACTGGTCACATGACTATCATGTAGTGATCACGTGACTTAATGGGGCTGACCATGTGACTGATCATGCGCTGAGCATGTTTGCTATCATACACTGATCATGTGCCTCTGGAGGCAATAAACAAAGAGCTGAGTAGGCATGAATCAAACAGTCAGCAGGCAATAATCATGGAACTCAGCTGTGAGGAATCATGCTGCTCAGCTGGCAATAATCAAGCAGCTGAGCAGGCAGGAATTACACAGCACAGCTGGCAATTGTCAAGCAGATGACAGGCAGGAATCATGCAGCTCAGCTGGCAATTGTCAAGCAGATGAGCAGACAGTAATCACGCAGCTCAGCAGGCCCTGATCACGTGACTGAGCATGCACTGTTCACCTGGCTGATCATACACCGATCACGTGAATGATCAAGCATTGATCACTTGGCTCTCATGCACTGATCACGTGATTAATCATGCACTGTTCACGTATTTGACCATGCACTGATCACGTGGCTGATCATGCACTGAACACGTGATTGATCATGCACTGATCACGTGGCTGATCTTGCACTGATCACGCAGCTACCATACACTCGTCACGCGACTGATCATGCACTGATCACGTAATTGATCATGCACTGATCACATGACTTATCATGCACTGATCACGTGGCTGATCATGTGCACTGATCACGTGGTATCATACACTGATCATGTGGCTATCATTCACTGATCAGGTGGATATCATGCACTGATCACGTGGCTGATCATGCACGATCACATGACTGATCATGCACTGATCACGGGCGAATATGTACTGATCACGTGGCTGATCATGCAGATGATCACGTAGCCATCATGCACTGGTCACGGACTGATCATGCAATGATCA